>NC_031785.1:10444887-10486032 GCF_001522545.3 Parus major | reverse complement strand
GAACCAGCGCCAGAACCAGAACTGGGGGGTTTGGGGGAGGGGATTGATGGGATGTGGGGGGATGGTGGGAGATGTTGGGAAGTGCTGGGACACGGTGCGACACCGTGGGACACGATGGGACATGGGGACGTGGTGGGACATGGGGACACAATGGGACATGGAGACATGGTGGGATGTTGGAACAGGGTGGGACATTGGGGACATGGTGGGACATGGGGACATGGTGGGACACGGTGGGACATGGGGACATGGTGGGACATGGGGACACGGTGGGATATTGGGACATCGGGACATGGTGGGACATGGTGGGACATGGAGAGACACAGTGGGACATTAGAACATTGGGACACAGTGGGAGCTGGTGGCACCCCGGCGGTGACAGCGGTGTCCCCACAGGAGTTCAGCCAGGTCCTGTGGCGCCGGCACGGCCGCGCTGTGTCCGTGTGGGAGCGGCTGGAGTTCCTCAACGGGTGGTACCTGCTGCTGGTCACCAGCGACCTCCTGACCGTGCTGGGCACCGTCCTCAAGATTGGCATCGAGGCCAAGGTCAGCCCTGGGGACGGGGACACCATCTCTGGGGACAGGGACACCATCCCTGGGGACAGGGACAGAACAGGACACCATCTCTGGGGACAGGGACACCATCTCTGGGGACAGGGACACCATCCCTGGGGACAGGGACAGAACAGGACACCACCCCTGGGGACAGTGACACCACCCCTGGGGACAGAGACATCACCCCTGAGGACAGCAGGGAGGGGACAGTGACACTCCTGAGTGGCCATTGTGACCCCTGGGTGCTGGCCCTGTCCGGGTGGCGCTGTCCCCACTCTGTCCCCGCGGTGTCCCCACAGAACTTCTCAGACTACGACGTGTGCAGCATCCTGCTGGGGACATCCACGCTGCTCATCTGGGCCGGTGTCATCCGGTACCAGACCTTCTTCCAGAAATACGTGACTGACACTGGGGACACCTGGGGACAGCTGGGAACACCTGGGACACATCTGGGGACACCTGGGGACATGGACAGAGTTAAATCCCATTTTTCCTGCCCAAAATCCTCTTTGTGACACTTGGGGTGGGGACAGTTCCCATTTCCCCTCCCCAAATCCCCATTTCCCCTCCCCAAATCCCCATTTCCCCTCCCCAAATCCCCATTTCCCCTCCCCAAATCCCCATTTTCCCCTCGGGAAGGTGCTCAGCACCCTCGGAATGGTGCTCAGCACCCTCGGGACTCATCCTGCACCTTTTGGAAGGTGCTCAAAAACCCTACATTAAAAGTTATTTCTATTAACAACTATACATATATAATTAATATTACATATTAAATAGAAACCTATTTGTATTTACTTATAACACATATATCTTTATATATTACATATATATATTTGTATATTGTACATTTTATTTAAAAGCTCTGCCTCTACCCGAATAAAAACAAGCAAGCCTTTATTTTAAACTAGATTTAAATAATTCTTTTCAACTGACATTTATAGTTTTTATTTATATTTTGTACATATTCCTGTATTAATTCTATGGAATATAGGTTAAAGCATATTACAGTAACATACATAATATTACTTATCTTTTTGATGTGTATACTTATGGATATTATTGATATCACGTATTTTCTATTTTTATGTCCTCCTATTTTTACATTTCTATCTTTATCTATTTCTCTATTTTTCTGCTTTTTGAAATCCGCATTTTTCTATTTTAACCTCTATAAATTCATTCACCTAATACATCAGAATGACAAAAACATAAATCCCTAGTCAACCCTAGTTCACGGTACGCACTCATCTCTATGGAACTTAGAGACACAGAAATTTCCATCGGTGCGTTTTAATATGTCATTGATGCACAGATGTATTTTATACACATTTTACAGGAAAGAAATACATGTAAAAACAAAACCCACTTTCTTAACCCTAACCCATTACTGACATATCAAAACCCTAATGATTGAGTGGACCCTAACCTTTGACCCCTTTGACCGTTGACCCCGTGACATTTTGCCCTATGACTTTTGACCCTTGACCCTGTGACCTTTGACTCATGACCCTTGACCCCCAAGACCCTTGACCCCATGACCTTTGACCCCATTACCTTGAATTGGGTCTCATAGGGACCTCTAATCAGGGCTCTCTACATTATAAATGAAAATGAGAACAAGAATAGACTCCCAGGTGGCATTACCGTTACATACCTGCTGGGCTCGCTCCCGTTGGAAATATTTGGCGCCAGGCCCTGGGTAGAAGTGCCCTGAAATGCAGCTTTAAACCCTTGAAATGCTGGAAAAGGCAACGCTTAAAATGAGCAAATGGGACAGCTACCTCCACTTAAACAGATACAGTGGTAAATAAATGGCTTCTCCCCTTTAATTTAAACCTCTCAAATATTGGGGAAAAGAGTGGTTTTCCTTGCCTTAAATCTCTCTTGGTGATGGAAAAGGGGGCATTTTTCCCTTAATTCAGATCCATAAAAAAGCATCAGCAACATTTGCCCCTTCAACTTTAAGTGGAAAAAAACGGAAAATGGTGATTCCCTATCAATTAATACCTCTAACAGCACAGAAAAGGCAGAGTTACCTCCAGCTGAGACTATCGAAGTTGCAGGGGAAGGATTTCTCTTCAATTCGAACACAGGTTGATTGTGGAATAGGAAGCTTTTTCCCTCTGTTTAAACCCCTTTTTTTCCTGATAATCCATACCTGTTCTGGAGCTCTGGAGAGGGAGTGGCGAGGTAGAAGGGGAAAGTTGAAAGCTCCCCCCGGCCCACCGCGTGCTGCCCCGCCCGCTCGGGTGCCGCCGCTCGGCAGGATGGGCTTTTCCCTCGGCTTTCTCTTAAAGTGATCCTCCCCGCCTGGGTGTATCCGGCTGCTTCCCCGGTCCCTGCTGGGTGCCGTGACCCTCGTTCCCGGAGGAAGTCCCGGGATGCCCCCGCTGGCCCCTCTGGCGTCTCCCTGTGTGGGTCTGCCCGGGTTACCCTCTGAAAACTGCCTCTGCCGAGAACTGCTCCCTTCTCGTCCTCACCGGTTGCACCTGGGGCTTGTTCAGCTGGGCTTATAAGGAGAAACAAAGATCTGGTAAGGAACTTCAAAAACGTAAGACAATTGCAAATCGGAATTTCATTGAAAACATGAAATTTTTATTATAATATGCAATATTATTTAAATATTGCAAAAACCTTTCCTGTCTTCATCTGTCATCGCAGCCAACATCACGCTGGCACAGAACAGGAAATAAGGTGTATTCTTTGGAGGAGTAAATAGAGCTGTACCTGAGCTTGGCATCTGTTATAGATACATATTATATTGTTGGCTTTTTGCAAATATTAAAATGAATGTTATATGTATATGGTTAGAAAACTTTGTTATATTAATATAGTTCCATTTCAGTTATTGATGAAACTTAGAAATAGTAGTATAATATACATATATGTTGAGCTATGGCATAGTATTAAAACAAAAACTACTTTTGTTTGTATAACCTAAAGACTGAAAAAGATAGTTAGAGACCCCCCCTCCATTCTTAGATTATCTTGTCCAGATGAGGACAGCAGTGGCCAGAGCTCTGAGGGAGGAATTTATTGCATTTCTGTTATCAGGGAATATGAAAACTCGGTGGAGCCAGGAAGATTGATTTATTGGGAAGGGGGCAGGTCAGAAACTAAACAAAGAAACATCTAAAACTTAAAAAGAATGCTTGAATCATGTATGAGAATTTATGAATATGTAGTAAGGTTCTGTTTTTAAGGGACAATCCTTTGTTAGTAAGGTGCGCTTTCTTGGCTGAATACAGAGACAACTGGCCATAGCTGTATATTTTACTTAATTTTTATCTCTTAATTGTCTATTAAACTTTTAAATTCTATAAAAAATATGTGAACCTCGTTTTTCACAGCATGGAATGCTGAAAATCCTGTTACATGAAAGTCTTGCAGAACATGAGAGACCTGTCAGCCAACACCAGGGACCTTGCAAAACTGCCAGTTTCTAAGAACTGCAGTGAGAATTCAGCTTTCAAAAGTTCAGGAATTAGATGGTAACTGCGCGCCGTCTAGCTGCTGAATTTTCTTTGAGCAAACAGGTCAGTGTTTCCCAAAACGTGGCTCAAAGCCCCAAGTGTGAGACTCCCAAGTTAACAGCCCTGCAATTTTCTGTGGCTCTGCCCATGCCTGGCTGTTTCTCAGTGAAAGCCCAAGGCTTTCTATTGCAAAGGACAGAACACCGGCTCAGCGGTGGCCTTCTCGCAACACTCCACTTAAGCCAGGAATGTCCCAGCATGCAGAAACACCAAAGTGGGTTACACACCCAGCGGTTCAAGCTTTGAAACAAAGAACCACAAAGGGAAGCTTTGAGCTTCTGTTGCACCGGGGGAGCGCATCATGGAACAGAAATAGGCTGTGAAGCTCAGAGACCAATCTGCCACAACGGTTTGTTAAGGAAGTAAAAATAAATGGGCAATTAAAATGACCTCTGCAAAAGAACAGATGAGCTTTGTTGAGATGATTCAGTTCGTCCTATTTCACACATGATAGAGGAATCCGAAATAAGCGTTGGTTATCGAAAGGAGTGAGAGCTAACAATCCGAACCTCAGGTTGAAAGGCTGAGGAGAAAATGTAAAGTCACACTTTGAGGAGTCTGCATGTCCCCAAGAGGAACTAGATAGAATCAGTTGGACCAACAGGCTCAGCTAAAAGACAAGACATGTTTGGGAAAGTGACAGTTTATTCTTCTCTCCTTCAACTCGTTAGGAAATTAATTATTACTCTCAAAGCCAATCATAAGGCAAAAAAAGTATCCCACAGTCCCATTTGTAGAATCAATTACATTAAGACTTGTGTACAACTTCAAAACCAGGAGATTTTTGGTAAGCGCTTATATGTATTCCATTTTCTAAGAAATCTCTCTTGCCTCAATCAGGCAGCTCTCTGGGTGAAACACCGAAGCCTGGAAATTTTACAGTCCATAGCACAGTCATAACTAAAGGTTCAAAATTTGCTTTGCTCAAAGGCACGAGGCCAAAATAACACAGGTCAGCAGAACTTGGGTAGTGTCACTGAATTTAGATTTTTCATTTTTTTCTTTAGTCTCCAATTTTAAGCTTTTAGCCAAAGCTCAGCTCCTCAGCAGTACAAACCTGCTTCACGAACAAAAAAACTGAAGGTGTTTCCTTCCACATTTCCCCTGCAATGTCCTCATTTGTTGTTGTGCCAAAGAAAACAGAAGCCTTGGCAGCAAATCAGTTGTGCAGCCAAAGGCCATAGCATTCCACCACACTTGTGAGAAGGTCATTGTCAGAGTTACTGCTGGCATGTGAACATTCCGCACTGACTGGTCATGTCCCGCCAATACCGAGACGGAGTCCATCTGATGACAGAAAAATGCGTATTTAAATAATTTGTAGAACTTCTCCATTTCCACTAGTATGTGGAATGATAAATATTATAAAAAAGACTTAAAATAGTGGTCCCAAGAGTAACTTGTAACTACAGCAAACAGAATGGATCAACATAAAACAAAGATGCATCTTACTTTGCAAATCAAAGGTTACAATTACTATAAAATACCTCCCTCAGCCACTGGAAAATGAACCATCGAATTCAGTCAGCTCCATTAATGGCCAGGGACCCCTGGATTTAGTGGGGAATGCAGCTCCTGGCCCTCATGACACCCACTGCCATGGGAGAAGGAGACTTTCAGTGAGACTAATCTCTTCTGGAAATATAAACAATTACATTTCTGAGATGTTATCTGTGAATATGGGACTGTCCAAGTCCAAATCCAAAAGGAAAAGCACTCTAGAAAGATAATTTCCAAATTCATGGCTTAAAATTTGTAAATGCGCACATATAAAAATGAAAGATCCCAGGGCTCCTGTAAGATTCTTAAAAAACCTGGGTCTACTTTGTCTTTGAGTAACTGAAATTAATTTCTCCAGTTCTACTGGGGCCTAGAACTGCTGTAATACCTTTAGACTGTACACTTTTAACACTACTGCTGGAAATATCCAATGTACTTCTAAGGAAAAAAATAACTGAAAATTTCTCCACGGTCCAAGAAATTACAAATAACAGGAACTTTACTGTACAGTTGTAAGCTTGTTTTGAGCCAACAAACACCCATAAATGTGATATCCGAATGGGAAGGGACGGAAGGAGGCTGATACCTAATATGCTCACAAGTTTTCCCAGTGCCCAACCTCAGAAAGCAGCTTTTAGTCAGAATACCTGAGTCTAACTGATGCAAATAAGATATAAAATGCATGAGTAGTTTTACTTGCATTTCACATTATCTCCTGCATTCCTGCAGGGAAGTTAAAAAACTGCAATACCTCTACAAAATTATATACCACTTTGAGCCAAACCAGCAGCAAATTCTCTTTCACCGTTCGTTTCAGACACAGCTTGAACAGACTGTTCAAAGTGTTCTACAAAACTAAGACACTATACAACAGATGCTCTGCTGCCTCTTCCTTCTCCTAAGGTGATCCAGCATAGCTCAGGAGTTTGGAATGAGATCAGAGTACCAGCAGCTATACTGACAGCTTCTCCCTGGGAGAGCACTACAGCTGTTCATTCCACTTTCCACCTGAACCACTGTCACAGTCTGACAAAGGAATGCTCTGTAATCCAGTGTTTCAGCTAATCCAGAATAAATCAGAAAACCGTAGGCTTACTTCTGCTCTCCAGGAAAAACACTGTGCCCTAAGCCAACTTGCTACATTCCCAGTATTTAATGAGCATTTAGTAACACTGACATAAGTGAGCTCTGGATCACCAGAGCCCCGAGAATGTCATGGTCCACACTACAATTACCTTCTGAACCTCATCATCAGTACCAGAAACCAGCTTAATATGGCACAGCTTTGCCCATCCCAGAAACAGGGATTAGATTTAAGACTGACATGATTTTTTCAAACCAGAGATGCTTTTCCCAAGCTTTTTTGTTTGCTGTTTGAAGTCAAAAAGGTGCATTATAGCATCTCTCCTCAAACCCTGAAAAGTAAAGTGACTTTTAGATAAAAATGCCACCATTGGAAGAAGATCCATTGATGCAGAGTCTATGCTGGCACCCAGATAGGGAGTGGATGAGCCTCTGTGTTAAAGATGTATTTGTCAAGGTTGATTAAGTCTATGTCATCTGAAAACAGCAGAAACATGTATTTGAGTGTTTCCCCAAGAAAGAAGCTCTCCATTTTATCCCGTGGCTCTGGATTACTGGGATTCTGAACGTTGTTAATGGAAGTATAACCACCTGTAGGAACCTGTGGGAAAAAAAAAAAAAATTATATCTTTACATAACCTAAAATAAATTTTTAGTTCCTAACACCCAGATGCACTTGGAGAAGGTAAGTGGTAAGAAACAGACCATCATGTTTTCATACTTTTCATTCCATCCTTAGTTTTCATTTACATGTAAAGCTTCAGTAATGAAAAAAAAAAAAATCTCATTACATTTTAAAAGAAATTACAACGATAAATGAAGCAAAATATTCATTTGTGCTAAGGGTAGAGAGGTATCACAAAGAACATCCCTTTGAAGTTTCTGGACAAATAAACTGAAAGGAACCAGCAATTTCTCCATTAGAGTTGTAGGCCCAAGCCTTGTATCCATTTTCTTAAGAACAGGCCACTGATGCTTGGTGCCACACTTGCAAGGCATTATCAGTGGCATCTCCACGCGCACTGTAGTCAGAGTGAATAGAAAACCCTTCTATTAAATCATTAATGCCATTTTGTGGTATTTTTTTTCCTTTGGCAACTGTAATTGAAGAGTTCTTTCAATCCACCCATGTCCTTCTCAGCTTCCAAAGTCTAAAAAACTTCAGATTTTAACAATTTGGTAGTCTTGCCTACAGCTTCTGCATTTAGGTCTTTCATCAATATGATACAAGTTCTTTCACTATGTGGACTAAGCAGGGTATCTCCATCCATAACAAATTTTCTGCGTATACTTACAAATTCCCCCACAGTTATCTGATGAATCTTGAAACACAGTATGTTTTCCAAGTTGGTGTTAGAAAGCAAGTGAGCAAATACAGTCCTGACAGAACAAGGTCATTATGAACTGGCCTTACCCGGGTGTATCTGTTGAAATTCTGCAAGATTTCCCAGCCCCAATCTTGGTATTTCTTATCACCGGTGAATCTATACATATAAAAAAGGCTTTCCACAGTTTCTGGTCGCAATAAGTTGTGCCTGTCTGCAGGCTGCAAGAGAAAAATGGCCAGATATTTCAGATAGGGAATTTCCTCCAGGATTCAGCAGGGAGAAAAAGAATTATTCACATCTCCATCTGCTCCTAAGAGTTTTCTAAGCATAAGTCAGCTACTAAATATACTGCTAGGGTAACTAAAACCAAAGCCTAGGGTAGAGCTAGAAGACAAGGCAGCAAAAGAATTAACTGCTTCACAACAAACCCCATCCCTAGTAACTGGCTGGGAGTTCAACAGCAGAATAGAGCTACGGAGAAATCGTGGAACTGGAGTTCAGGCCAGTTGTCTGTTTACCTTGATTTCCACATCCCTGTGGCCCTTCTGTGCATGGAGGTTGAAGTGTACGATCTCTGGGCTCAGGCCTGTCTCTACTTGAGCATACATCTGGTAGCAGGTTTCTATAAGAGTTTCAGCCAATTTCATATGATCAGCAGGCAGTCCATTGTGAGCTCCCAGTGCTAAAGTACCCGGCAAGAAGCAAACCAAGTGATCCTGCAAGACAAGACAACTCTTACTGAAGAGTTACACATCAAATGGCAAGGGGGAGTAGGGGGTCTGTAAGTGTACCTTTGTCTTCTTAATTTTTTTTTTCTTTCACTTCTTCAAAACACATTTCTGGTACCAACATGAGGATAACTTTTTTAAATCTGATGTAATGTAACGTGAGGCAGGCAGCATTATTACAGAAATTGTTAATTTCAAAAATGTATAAGAATGTGTTTTTATGAAAAGTTCCAGAAAAAAAAAATCTCAGGTCACATTAAGGGAGAGTGTCTTTTGGTTTACCAGAAGCATACATTTCATATCAGCTCACGCAGGGCGTTAACAGAACCACCTAAAGGCTTGGCTGTCCTCATTCTAGGGCTAATCTACCACTGATATAAGTAAGCACTTTGGATTAATGTCACATATGGGATCTCAAATGATTCTCAACTTTCAGAATCCAAGCTTAGGTCTCATCACCCAAAAACATAGTAAAACCACTCTGATGCCCCTGTATGGACCTTTAAAAGCTTTGTCCAGTCCTTAGGGAAAGTTGAGGGTTGTAAAAGCCAGCGTAGCCATAGGAGCCAAACATCTCCCACTTTTCCAGCTGGTCAGCATAAGAGACCCATCCAGCCTTTCACCCAATAATAATGGATTAAAAGCAAAATCCCGACTCCCTGAAACACAAGGAAGTGCTCTGAAATGTACAGACACCTAAGCCAAACCTATCTGTCTCAATTCAACTCTGTCCTATCTTGGGATGGGGCAGCCCCCCGCTACCCAAAACCCAGACTCTGGTCTTATTCATGGAAGATTTTTTGGAGAGCTTTTGGGAAATTCAGATCCAAAAAGCACATGCTGTAAACTAGAACTGAGTATCTTAAAAATACTACGTGAGGAAAGGCTATATGTACATTAATAATACATCACCGTCTTGTGTGTCACAAGCCGCACACACTACAATACTTGCACTGCATGAGATTTTTAACTGAAAGATCTTAAAATGCACATATTAGAAGCAGAGGGTTAAGATAAAAAATTTTTCCTACAGCAAACAGCATACTGTTTTACTGAAGAATCTTCCAGGTAGGAAAGCAAAGACATCACGAATGGGCAGAAACCTCCAAAATTGTTAATTTCTTTTTTAACCCCATAATACAATATTAGATGACATGCTTCTTTCAAAGGCAAATCTGAAAACACAGGTGTTCAAGTGTCTACGTATATTTTTGAATTATGGAAAATGACTAATACATAAAATAGGTATTATCTCAACAATTTCAGACACCGGAATTTTATGACCAAAACAGAAAAAAAGGAAAAAAGAGAGAGAGAATTTAGTTCCAGCACCAAAATGTTCAGTCTTGAAGGAAGAAAATGGGTTTACTAGAGTAACTCATAGAGAAGGCCCCCAGTTTACACATGTGTTTAGTATCTTCAAGGCAGTTACTCATTACTGCCATCACACTGGACAGATGTGTATATATAGACTGCCTTGAGTTTCAGGGTTTTTCTTTTGGGGGGGGGGGGGGGGGTTGGGGGGTTTTTTGTTTGCTTGTCAGTTTGGTTTTGTTCTCTGTGTTGGGTTTTATTTAAAGTTTGTAATGGTTTTTCTGTTTTCTTTTGCAGTTGTGTTTCTTACCATCTTGGCACTGAAATGGCCATGAGCAAGCTCTCCTACAAAAGTAAGCTTCTTGGGTTCTGATCTCTGAAGAAGATGCTTTTTCACTCCTTCTATGGCTCTCATATAATCTTCCAACAGCCTGTGAAAAAAATCATTCCCAGTTGGCTCACATGCACACAGTCAGAACGTATTTGATCATAGCTGATGTTCAGCACAATCTTTTAGGCAACTGTTACTGTTATTAAAGTGTAATATTTAATGCAATGTGAAACTTAAAAATCCGCTCAGTAACTATCAATACAACATTAATTGGTTGTCACTACACTGTAGCAGTACCGGGTTTAGTTGAAAAGTATATATTAATACTTTTGTACTTACTCAAATATTAAAGAAAACACCTGCAGCTGTTTCTAGGCAATAACCAGATTTTATTTCAAAAATCCTTGGAAGCAGAGCTATTGAAATCACAGCAAACCTAGGCTGGGATGGACCTCTTGGAGGTCTCTACTTCAACCCTCTTTTCTGAGGCAGATCAATTACATCAGGTTGTCTGAGTGGTTATCCAAGCAATTTTTTAGTACCCCCATCCAAAGATGGAGATTCAAAGAGTTTGAACAGTCTTTTCCAATTGACCTTTTTAATTGTGAAACATTGTTTCACAGTATTTAATTTAATTTTTCCTTGTTTTCATATACTTTCAATATAGAAAACAACCTGTTGACTGTGAGGTTCACAGAATGCCGCTGTGGTCCCAAGGACACTGGTTCTCCATTTACAGTAAGGTAAGCTTTGTGAAGAGCAGTGATAAAAGCTTTGTTTGCAGAAAGGCATCTGCTCTGACACACAGAAATGCCTCCAACTGACACATTTTTGTTTGGTCTGCATTAAACTCCTTGAAATTAACAAGATCTAACATAATTAGCTTATATGCAGACTTGTCTTGAAGCAAAGCTTCTTTTCCAACATCTTTAACTCCTCCTTGCAAACACTCTTCCACTAACGCAGAACAGATAAAAGAAACATATGAGACTTGAAGAGGGACCTTCTACAAGAGCACGTAGTGATCAAGCAAGGGTCTTTAAACTGAAAGCAAGTGGATCGATATTGAATATTTGGAAGAAATCCTTCCCTGTGAGGGTGGGAAGGCCCTGGCACAGGTTGCCCAGAGAGGCTGTGGCTGCCCCATCCCTGGAATTGTCCCAGGCCAAGCTGAATGGGGCTTGGAGCAATCTGGGATAGTGGAATGTGTCCCTGCCCGTGGCAGGAGTGGAACTGGATGGGCTTCAAGACCCCTTCCAACCCAAACCAGTCTGGGATTCTGGAATTAAAGAAAAGACAACACGAACATCAAACTTCTGTCTCCTTTCACCTTTCACTAACAAACCCAGAGCAAACAGACATCGCCGTTGAAAGGGAATGCCCACAGTATTTCAAAAGTGTCTGATTATGCTCAATATCTATCGAAAACACTTAATTCTCATCTCCCGTCTGTGACGCTCCTCACATTTGATGACCTGAGGAATAAAAGGTTTTTGTGGAGAGGAGGTTTTAAGACTAAGGCTAACTCTCCTCGTGTTCATTCATCAAGTTACCACAGGTCTGTCTCTCTTTCCACTTAGACTGCTTTTAAAAACAGTAATAAGTTCAGCTGACTCTTGGGGACATACATTATTTTTCTTTAAGCAGCTAACTACAACGGAGAGTTTTACAGCTCAACTAATTATCGCACCAATAGGAGAAGTGTAAAGAACTTACTCATTTTCTTTCTTTCCGCCCTGAATCCACTGCTTGAGCAGATACTCGTAGTAGCTGTCAGCTCTGGCTCCCAGAGTGTAGACCCCCAGGTGGGTGAACTGCCCGCTGTTGGTGTTTATGAACATAGGCACGAGGCCATCGTTTTTCCCTGAGAGTGTGTGAACATGCTTCATCACCTCATCTACAGCTTTCTACAAGAAAGAGAGCGGCAAACATAAACTATAGGTATAAATGAGGTACAGAACTGTGTCTAGGCACTATAGTGCAGTAACAAATCTGTAACTTTTCTACCCCCAATTAGATTCAGGGTAATCAAGTTCTGCTAGAGCAATATGTTAAATTCAAGATTTCAGACTTTTGGACTCCCAAAATATGATTTTGTTCATATTCTATGTTCAAGTACTCTGAAGCAATTGTAACCGTTTCCTTTCCTTGAAGGCAAGCACACTCGAAAGCCCGTACTATGACACTCAGATTTACTCAGACTCGCAAAGTAGAAGTCCAGCAAAAGTAACAACTACATTGATCTATTTAGGAATAGCTAAGGTTCTTTAAATTACTGCATTCTTCAACACTGAGCTGTGGATACAGTTCAAAATAACATCAGCAAACAAAAAGAAAAGTGAAAAATATTATTTTCTCTGAAATTCTTTTTATTTCAACTAATGTTTCCCTCTACAGTGACCTGCTCTCGGACTCTCATCTAGCGAGTGACATTTTAGTTCCTTGGACGATAACATTTCGGTTTTGTTCTCTGCATACAGAAAATGGTATCAAGAAACCACGCTCAGAAATTATGGGTTTTTTTAGTTAAAAGCTAGTTCTGAGGATGAAAAATAATTACTCATCTCCACTACTACTTTTGGTATTCAATAAAATAATGGAATATTTTGTTTCTTTTTCTTCCCTTTTCTAGAGTTTCACAACTTCTTTATCGTAACTTACAGACTCCTGAGACCATGAGTACTGATGAAGAGTCAGTGGTAGAGCTGCAGAGAAAAGGAAAAAGAGAGCGACATCACCTGATTCTTCCATACCTGGAATTTCTCATCTCCAGTCAGACGAGAGAGCTCCCTAAATTCTAACTGAATGCTGGTCACCTCTGCCACAGTGCTGTCAGATGTCCAGCGAGGGGGATGTGCAGTGCCCCGACCAATGTTGACATCAGAATATGGTATCTTGGAGGGGGTCTTGAATGCTGGCATAAGCCTGTTTCCAATGTCTTTCTAAAGAAAACCCAGGAGCGCAAGACAAAACAAGAAACAAACCAAAAATACAAATATACACATGCACATCCCATTAGATTTTCTTCATAAAGCAGACAGAAAAAGAGAGAACAGCGGCTTAGTTTTAGATGATGCAAGCAATTAAAGAAATTTAGAAAGTCATTGTTAAAGTGACAGTCGTTCATAGTAATGAGCAGAGTTTCCACCTTGTCCTTAGCACTGCACGCCTCATCTGAGGCCGCAATGCCTATCATGCAGTCACTGGCTGATCTAGCTGATATGATGTGGTGGCTGATGCCGTTAAGACACACAGAAAGGGCAACAAAAGACAACTATTACCCTTTGCCAATAATTTATTTACTCTTTCATGTTATTAACTTTCTGCTGGTCAGCCATTCATCAGCAGAAGAGCAATCAAACACGAAGAGGTGACAAGCACAGCAAGGCTTGAGCAGGCTTCAAAGCTTACTGTCAAATGCCTTTCCCACCACTCTAAATATGAAACTGTTAAAAACCAGCAACGTTTAACTTTCTGAGGAATCTTCCCTCAAATTTCCAATATGGAATACAAAACCCAGTTTCACTTGTAAGTCAAATCACTCACAGCTTTTTCCAGAAAAAGGCTATCTCCGGAGAGGTGGTAGGTGCTCAGCAAGCCACCCAGGATACGGATAGTGCTCTCAAATAGGTTCACATCCACATTTTTATCAAATATTAAATCATTTGCTACCCATTTCCTTGCTTCTTCAAACTCTGCAAAGCATAAAAGGTAGTTCAGTTATGAACTTCTAGTGTGTTCCAACAACTAAAGACATGAGTACTCCATAGACCCATGACAGTTTCTTGTATTTGTCCACAGAGATATTTTAGATCAAAAATTAAAAAAGAGCAGATCCTGGCAGAAGTTTCATTACCATTGGCTTAATTCTTATTCAGCACACACCACAGATGCATACAGAGAGATATATACCCAACAAAACAGCAAGTCCTTAACAGTTTAAGAAAAGAAGAAATAAGAGGAGTTTTTTAGTAAAATAGTCCAGAAATTTAAATCTTTCAAATCCATCCATTTGACTTGTCAGATAATTAGTTACACCTCCACAAAGCCTTATGGTTTTAATTAAATCCTTTTCAACCAAAGCTATTATCTACCTAGATTACAGGTAACATTGTCAGTTAACAGTTACAGCCTAGCAATGTCCTCGGGAGCCTGCTTCCTGCAAGACATTGCAATTTTTTCCCCTAGAAACAGAAATGGCTGTCTATCACACTACTAATTCAAAAGAAAGGTTAAAAGAAGAGCCATATTAGGTTCATCAACCAGCTTAGCAGCTGGTATCACAGTATCACTCAATGACTGCTTTGGCAAAGGGTCTCTCTCCGTGGTGCACATGAGTCAGCTTAGCCCTCACAATTGGAGGCTGAGCTATTTCAGAGATCTCAGAACTTCTGGAAACTCCTGCTTGTGAGAAGCAGCAGAACAACCAGCTTGCCAGAAATGGAAGGTATTCCTTAGGAGACGAACTCTGATGCCTTTGCACCCTCTAGTCTTGGAAGCTGGGCAAATACAGGATGTTAGGCACATTGAGAGGAATTACTAACAATCTCCAGTCAGTGTTGTCAGCAGTACAACAAAGAAGGCAGAGTTCTCTGCCATAGAAGCTGTTGCTTTCTGATAAGAAAGACTGGCAGCCTCAAACAGAACTTGCATTTACATAGCATTTGTTATACAGAAGAAATTCCAGGAGCTCTCTAAGGCAGTCAGCAGAACTGTAGAATAGACTAGAAATAGAAATAGAAATAGAAATAGAAATAGAAATAGAAATAGAAATAGAAATAGAAATAGAAATAGAAATAGAAATAGAAATAGAAATAGAAATNAATAGAAATAGAAATAGAAATAGAAATAGAAATAGAAATAGAAATAGAAATAGAAATAGAAATAGAAATAGAAATAGAAATAGAAATAGAAATAGAACAGAACAGAATAGAATAGAATCCCTCACCAAGAATCCATTTTCAACACATCTCAAATACTAGTAATTTATGTTAAAAACTCTACTCAGTTCACAGTTAATTTTTTACGAAAAAAAGAGCAGCACACTGACAACTTGATGAAACTTCAAGATAGCCTGCTCAGGCCTAGGGCTGCACACACATGACGTATTATTTTACACAAACTTCAAAGGTAAAAGAGACAGAACCATGAAATACTTGGAGTATTTATTGTACCCTCACTGGCAGCTCTGTTCTTCCCATCTTGACAAAAAATGCTGCAAGATTAATAAAAGTTTATAAAGGTGGCTATCTACCACAGTTAAATAGATACAGTTCCAGAAAATTTTAAATACCATTAAAAAAACCCCTCTGCATCACCAAAAAACAAAATCCCAACCAACCCAAACAGCCAACAACAAAAAATGATCTTAAACACTGATTAAACACTTAAGATTTTTGCAACAGAACTGCAAAAATTTTTTGGCTTACTTTTTAAAATCTGTTCGAAAGTTTTATAACATGCTCATTTCCAGAATAACTCTCAAAAATACAGACAGCAAAACAATTCAGGAAAGAGGTACTGAGCATTCCCTTTCTCCACCCACGGCTTTCTTATAGCTTTCTTAAAGCCATATAAGAAGTATTGATATTAGGTGTGATAAAACAAGCAAGGAACATACTGGGAAACTACCCAAGAGTGATGAGCAGAAAGCCTCCAGTGGCTGTAT
The DNA here is from genome assembly GCF_001522545.3 of Parus major. Classification (NCBI taxonomy): domain Eukaryota; kingdom Metazoa; phylum Chordata; class Aves; order Passeriformes; family Paridae; genus Parus; species Parus major. The sequence continues at coordinate 10,469,992 of NC_031785.1, read as the reverse complement.
AATGGCATACCGGCTTTAGTACAGAAACAAAGACCAGAAAGTTTATTAAAACATCCCACAAATTCTACCAGATATATACATTACGTATACATATATACGAATGCATGTATTTACCCTCACAGGAAAACTAAATTTATAGGCCACATGTAATAAATATTCCCCTCAAAGAACACTGAATGTTCTGAATGCACTGCCTGAAGAAAAATTAAGAAATTATTTTAGAGGGAAAAAAAAGGAAGAGGAAAAAAAATTACCTTCTTTTAAGCCTAAAATCCACAAGGTATCCAAAGCATCAATCAAGGTAAGCCCAAGTCCAAACCACTCACTGTAGGACTTGGACAAAGGCTTCAGCTCATCGTGGCCCCAGGCAAAATCCTTGTACCCTTTCCAGGCATGGCGGAAGGCTTCAATCACAGCCAGCTGGCGCTCATTGATGGGCACTGCAAAGGAGAAAGAGCACCTTGCTCAGGGCTTCTGCAGGGCACCGATGAAGCTCTACTACACACCACTTTACTGCATTCCACCGAAAAGAATTTTTTTTCCAAACTAACTGATCAGCGCAATGTTAAAAACACCCTCGCGCTCTTTTCAGAACAGCCTTTCCACTGCAGAATAACCAGTTAGTGTTTGCAGTCAGCAACTCAGCCAAGCAGAAAGAGAGTTCTCCCTGGCAACAAAACTGTCACTTCTACAAATAAAACAGTAAAATAATCACAAGCACAGTTGTAGATGAGTATCGCTAAAGCTCAAAAGAGATGAAAGTCCGGAAATACCAGATTAAGATCTATGGCAATTCAGGTACCGAATACATATGCTTAACAATAAAATTCTTAGCTAATTCGACACGTAACATTTTTTCTTCATCCTCCCTCCCTTACTAACTGCTTTCTGTTAAATTTAAAATCAGTTCTACAAAATTATTCTATTGAACTTTCTATTTAATACCAAAATAGAAAGAAAATTTACATTTTCCATCTTGGTAAAACCATTTTCCATAGGTGTACTGATTTTTTGCTTGCAATGTGCCATGAAGCGAAGCTCATGTTACACACTGAACACGAAAACTTTCAAGCCGTTAGATGAAATTTTGAAAAATTACGAAAAAACACTTCTAGAGTGGGAAACACCGAGCAGCATAACTAACCCCATAAATGCTTGCAGAAGTGCAAATACATCACACTGAAGTATGTCACGTTTATCACACCAGAACTTCCCGGTTTCTTTTCTGAACCCAGAAAAAGGAACAACAGGTTCTTTGTTCCACAAGTGCAGCCACTTCAAAAACAACTTCTGCACATTTCTGGTGAGCCTTAAAAAGAGTTCCATTCAGTTCAGGGAGGAAATCACTTTCCCTGCATTTGCAGAACAAAAGGAAAGGCACAGCTGAAAAGTAAGCTCTCTCTTTCATGGCCTCCTTCTCAAGGTAATCCTGTTCTGCCTCCTCCCAGAGGCTGTATTTACAAGATTTGTCTCTAAAATTTATTCTCAAATTCTGAAGGCTAACAAGCATGAAGGCTGGCATAGTGAAACAAGAACACTAGCAAATTAGGATGTTCCAGGCAAGCAATCTCTCCTACGCTTTTTGTTTCCTTTAATCAAAATAAATAAATAAAATAATGTGTATGGGGAGAAACTGCACAACTTAAACCATAAAAGCAAACAAAAAAAGGTATCATTAGCTATTTACCTGCTTCTTTCTGGTATTCAGCTTCCACAGACGAATGTTTTTCTGGTTCTGTTATTTTACTGGATGGAGGTTCAGTGCTTTGGTCAGGTTCTATCACTGCTCCTCTCCAGCTGCAAGTACAAGGGACTGTAATTAAGATTTATTTTGGTCACAGAAAATCATGCAAGTGAATGGGACTTATCTCTGCATTTCCTTTATCACACAATACTTTGATGAAACAGAAGTTAGATTTTGTATCCTTGATCAAAACAGCTATGTTGCCCACTAGGTAAGTTTTCCGTTCAAAGAAATTTTCTTCGCAGAGAAATTTTACTTGATTAAGAAATGTGTGTTACGAGCTCTTAGAAATTCATTAAATATCTTGGCAATGGAATTTAATAAAAAACTTCTTAAAATAAATCAAACACCTGAAAATGCTGTATTACAGGCAACTTGTTATCTACCAGCTTTAAAATTACCACAGTAGCTACTAATGCTAAATAGTACCACATAAATGATGATCACCAAAACTCATCATTAAGCACAAAGGATGAGATGCTCAAACTACTAACTCTGCTATCAAGGGAACACAAGCCTTCTCTGCCACCACAGATGGGTAAAACAGTTTTTACAGGTTTTTATGAAGAATCTCCTGAAGGAGATTTCAGAATGGACTTCAAGTCAAGCCAAGTTCATATCAAGATCAAACAATCTTGACCATACCATTTAATATATAGGTATGTTGCCTTTGAGCCCATTATATGCTTCCTAAGGGAAGCAGGCTTACAGGACCTTTAAAGTCTGTCTTGTTTACAGTCAGCATACCTTCTTAGATAAATGCCATATTTCATTTCTTACTTTCATTCTTTAAATTTGTAACTAGCCTTCACTATGTTTTCATTGATCTTGCAAGTTCTCTTGTTACCACCTGTTTAACCCTGAAAGTTATAGCACATGCAAAAGCAAAACAATAGAACACTTTCAGACCATATTGACAGCCAAAATGCTGAGCCAGGCACAGCTGTGATGCTATGACCAGTTCATCTGAGCCAGTGCTAAAGTGCTAAACACATAAAAACCTCAAGCCTCGTGTTCCAAGTCCGAAGAACCTCTGCTGAACTTTTAGTAAACTTTCCTATACGTGTGTTACTTTCCTTCACTTACTCCTAAATCTAAACACTTCCATAACCATATAAGCACAGATCTTCTGTTAAAGATACTACTAGATACCGTACATCCCTGTACTAGGGATGAATTATCTCGTAAGAAAGAAGTAAGCACATGGTGTTACACACGCACAACTACGTACACATGCGTTGGTCCTGTCTGGTTGGCCTGGGCCTGCTGTGTTTAGTGGCACCAACCCACAAGCAGCACTGACACTGCTATCACTTTCTAAACCTGCCCCAGGACAAAAACACTTGCAGCAGCACTATTATATTGATACTATTACATTAGTATTTATTACAACAAACAGCAGAAACCTCTGGACGCGAAGACTCCTTCTGAACATTAAGAGTACCTAAGTGCATTAGAAATACAGCCGGCCTTACACAGCTTCAAACCCTCTGCAGCTTTTGATACAAACAGTAAAATAAGAGAAACTGCACATTTGTCAAAATTAAATCTATCAGCCTAGCAATATCAGCAGCTGTCAGGCCAGGCCAGAGAACAAACCCATGCAAACAAAGAAAATAACCTCAGACACATACAATGAAAAGCTCTTACAATTTTCACTCCAACGCTCAATGGATCTTGGGGGGGCAAGGGGGAAGCACTGTACCTTGCCTGAAATGTTTCTACCTGATTATGGATTTCTCTGTTTCCTCTACTTTATCCACTTCGACCAGCCCTTCTACAGCCCTCATGGTGTCATACTGGGTCTTCAGCCTTGTGTCTCTCCGTGGTGCCTTGAGCTGAAGATTGGAAGGACCACGACGAACGTGAGGCAGTTTTGGTGGCTTCTGAGAATATAAAGTGAAAAAAAAAATGTGCTTGGTAAGTTGCAGAGATGGTAAAATTTCAAACTGTAAATCAACATCATTCCAGTAGTAAGCATAAATTCAGATAAATCTTATTTTGTTTGTTTTGCAGCGTGCAAATTCTGACCTGAATGGAAGGTATGCTAAAAACCTTGTGTTTTTATTTGCTTTAAACCTTTGGTAAAATCATACAGTTCTTAAGTTTACACTGATAAATTACTTCTAAACTACCTCTACTGCTACCAGTATTCATTTAACACGAGGCAGTGACAAAGGATTGTAAAGATATTTGATTCCCTTTTATTAGGCACAGTAAATTTACGGGAATGGGCAAAAAGAACACAAAAAAAAGTTTCCACAATGCCAGTGTAAATACTAAGAATTACTATACATGTACATTTTTGCATGATGAAGAAAATATTTCACACAAAATTTTGTATTCGTTAACTGAAAATCCCTGAATTCATGAGATAAATCCATGACAACACAGTAACCAGTATTCCTTTGCTCTATTAATTCACACAGTTGATGTTCCTTTCCCACTGCATTCCCCACAAACGTAACCCTTCAAAACCTCCTATCATCTGCTCTTTCTGATGCTATTTCTCAAGCTCCCAGATAAACCATGACTCCAGGCTCCTCACAAGAGTGATGCATATAGCACGAGCGAAGCCTCAAGTAAGAGGTCACTGTGACCTAAAGTCCCGGCACTCCTTGGCAGAGCAATGAGTGAAAAACAGCATACAGAACATGTAAATAAAAAATACAAAGGCAAGAAATACTACATCAAAACCCTTCCTGAGAGGACAGCATTCCACCAAGAGCACGCTTATTCCAAGTTTTAACTCCTTCCTCCACAACAACTGCTGGAACCAAGCACAATTTGCCTTCACAAACTCTTTGTGGCATTAGAAAACAATTTTTTTCTCGCATTACCTGCAGTGAAAGCTCAGGGTAGTCTCCATGGTTGGTATCTGCTTTCTCGGGCGCTGGTAGAACAGCTGGATTTGCCAGCTTTAATCTAGGAATTTCTTGTTCTGTCCTCTGATCATCCAACAATTTGTTTGTTATAGCTAGACACACAAAGGAATACTCATACACACATACTTAGCATATGGAATCAACAGTTAAAGCTGCAGTTAGAAATTTATAACAGTTTGCTGTATTCAAGTAGTAGATGCACCTCCAAAAACTGTTTGCATCCACAAAACATTGATAAACACACACTAATTGCTAGATACAAAGTTTATTTTGGTATTAATCCTCTCCCTAATATAAAAGGAGGCTGCTAAAAGGCACACAGGGAATTTTAAAATTGCTGCTATTTCAGTTTTTCAATACAATCCATAATATCAGAGGTAAATATGCATTAGTATTACACAAATGCCTGGAATTTCTAAACTGACAGGCAGTCAAAACCAGGAGAGGATTACCTTATTCTAGTGATTAGGTTTAAGCTACCTGTATCTACATACAAACATAATAAAAAAACACACTCGAAACCTTCAAATCTTAACCAACTGTCATAGTTTAGGAATGGTACTCCCCAATTCAGTGTTCCCTGAAACCACAGAAACCACACTGCCATTCTCTTTCCCTTGTCTGTTTTCCCCTTCCCGTTCCCCTTCCCTCTGGGGTGTGATGAGCTGAAAATTGGAGGCACAGAAGGCAAAGCTCACAGGTTGAGATAAGAACAATTTTGGGGAAACAGTAATGAAATAAGAAAACAAACAGTAAGGCCAGCAGTATTAATAACAAAAGGTATAGGAAAAATAAACTATTTACACGAAGGCAAGAATACAGACAGCTGCCCCTGCCATGTTCTCTCTACCAGAAGGAACCCCTTTTCCCTGGCACAGAGAGTTTCTTTCTCCCCTCTCCCATGCCCAGCAACAACTGATGCGGTACAGAGTAACATCCAGGCCTTAGCTACACCCTCTCCCAGCTACTTCAACAAGTTAACTATCCTGGCTGAAACCGAGACATCAACTAAAACAAAATGTTGCTCTAGTCAAGAAAAAGAAAGCAAAGGCATACAAAAATATTTTTGATTAAGAATCACATAATTCAAACATCACATAAAATCATCTCAGAATTGCACTTTAATGAATACACCCAGTCATTACCAATGGAAATTAAAACTGATTATAAGACCCACAACAATCTCCTAACTCTAACACCTCATTCCGGCAATTCTGAGCTGTACAGAACACATACTTTTCCATGCTTCCCCCACGCTTGTGTACGAAATTACTCCACACACTGCCAAGAATGCAAACAGGAAGAGAATGACACTCCGCTGGAGTCGGGACAGCTGCTTCCATTTCTTTAGGAGAGAAAAGTGAAAGAAAGAATATTTAGCATGACATTAAGAACCTACTTGGTTAAAAATAAACTCTTATTAGTTCATTCAGATTAAAACCCACAAAATTGAGTAGGTTTAATTTTATCCTCTGCATATGTCCATTGCTTATTTTCTTAGATGAAGAGAAAAAAGAAATCCAACCAGCTAGCATAAGAAGCATAAGAAGCTCACAAAAACGTAAGAGCCACTTGCTGCAAGAACCTCAGAACCTGCCAAATGCCAAGACTCCCAGAAAGCTTCAACTACAGCTGACTTTGAGCACAATCTCCACTGACTGACCTGAGCACCTGCCCAGCTATCAACTGGGAAATCAGCCAAAAGCCTCTTTCCTCCTGGCTGGGGAGGGACTGCAGAGTGCACATACAAAATTAGAAACAGAAGAAAATGGTAGGAAAACTAAAACTGTTACTGTAGTAAAGAAAGGTTCAAAATAAGCTGAGCACCGATCACTGGAAAGGTTGTGGGTTTGATCCTTTTATAGGCCGACTGCTTGGAGAGTGGGTCCCTTCCAAACCAGAATATTCTGTCAATCTGTGAAAGAGAAGTCAGGTATCCAGGCTCTGACAAGCGTGGGAGCTGTCACACAGAACAAGTTCTGCACCACAAAAAAATAAGCCACCAACCTACAGCAAAGTGAAAATGAAGTAAAACACCAAAACAATGAGCAAGACAAACCCACAATTTTCAAGCTTAGTCCTGGGCAAAAATGTATTGTTAACATTAGATTATATACAACAATGACTAGATTACACACAACAATCACTGAAAAATTGTCAGCAAATTACATTAACCTGAAAGAGGCCAAGGTACATTAACTTCCATTTACAGAGAAGCTGGAGTTAAACATTAAGTGCTAAATTATCACTGTTACTTTTCCAACAGTCTCCTGAAATTCACTACTGATTTGGGTATACAGAGAGGGAACTTCATCGCTAATGCTACACTTGGGAGCAACCTTTCCCACAAACCACACAGTACTTCCCACAGTCCTCATCCTCTTAGCAACAGGCAGAGGCCGGAAACGTCTCGGTGGAGAACAGTATCAATGTGACACTCTGAGTCCCACGGTACAGTTTCCTGACTTCTGCCTGCACTGTTGACTGTACAGTAATACTGTACACCCTTTTCTGTGCACACTGCAAGATGCTGGTCCCACTCTGTCATCTTCAGTTCTACCTCCTGGGAAAACCGTATAACCCTCTTCCCATTGCAGAAAGATGCTTGAAATCCAGCAGCCCTGTGGTTCAACAAGGTAGGATGGAAAAAGAAGCTTTAACTGTGGTGTCTCGCAAAGGGTAGGAGTAAGGCACAAGAACAGAACGTGTGAGGGCATTCACCACTTACTGGGTTTTTTTGCTCACAGAGAATAAGGATAAAATGAACGATGATGACTCGGGCTCATACCTCTCTAGCTGGTAATAAAAAAAACTGTGGGACCGTGTGCCTAAACAAGTTCTTCATACACTTCATCTGATGACCTGTGAAGCCTCTGTAGGTGACTATACATCATCTCCTATCTGTAACAAGAGCTATCTTGTCCCTTTGACTCACTCTTTCCTCACAAGACTCTCCAGCCCAAGACTCCCATCGCACATGAAGCTGCCTGCCCATTCTACCCACAAGCAGACAAAAGGTCACTTCCCAGACCTCTACCAGAGAACCCCTCACCTCACACTCAGCTTTCACACTGAAAGTAAAACTGTTCCCTTTACTCTCCTAGGGCAGAAGACAGGACACTCCCCTTAAGCCTTAACACAGGGAACAAAGGCACAGAAACCAAATCTCACTCCCCTCATTCCTGTCCAGAGAGCGCAGCGTTGACCCTCAAACGTCCGTTAGCAGAGGACAGGACTTTACCGTATGCCCCCGTCCCAGCTCTGTTCATGAAAATAAAGACATGACGTGGAGATGCCTCAGCCTCACACCGCGCCTTACACACCCCTACCCCGCGGAGAGCAGCCCCGCGGGCACTCCGAGAGCGGAGTCCTGCGCGGGGCCGACCCAGCGCCCGAGGCCTACGGCCGTGGCCTCAGCCCGACTCGGAACTGGGGGACCACTCCAAATCGCCCATGACACTCCAGCTGCACCTAAGCCCAGGGACGCTTCTGGCCGCTAAACTGCCCTCCCCCATCGCCAGGTACCCCCCGCACCCAGCCCGGGGATACCCCCGGTACCGCACAGCTCTCCGCGTGGCCCTCACCCGCCAGCAGGAGCGTCGCCGCCAGGCCTTGCCGTTGTTGTAGCCACCGACCCCGACCGCCTCCTCCGGGCCGAGAGTGACGGAGATGAAGTCCCGGCGCGGCGGTCCCGCGGCGGCGGCACCCGAGTACATGGCGCCGCCTCAGGGTCCCCCTGCCGCCATCGCCCCGCGGGACGGAGCGGCAGCTTCCGGCAACCGCTTCCGGTGCCGCTCTGTCGCCGGCACGTCCCTGCTCGGTGGTAGCGGGGCGAGGCGGAACCTAGAGCGCTCGACGGCGCCGCGGAGGCTCCGGCCCTGAGGAAGCCCCATACGGGAAGGGCCCTCTCCGCGCACGGGCGGGCGGGGGTTTCAGCCCCCGCTGCCCACTCGCCGAACCGCCCCGAGGCCGCAGCCCTGGGAGTGGCCCCTGCCCGAGCCCCCCACCTACTTTACCGGTTCCGGCTTCAGGCCGGGGGACTCGGGGCTGCGTTGGTTTTGCCCTTGTCTCTCGCTGTCCCGGCGCACCTCGCGAACCGCGCCGTGCCCAGCGAGGACAGCAGCTGCCGGGGTGGGCAGTGAGGCAAAGGAGAAGCTGGGAATCCTCGCTGTTGGTCGGTGTCGTGAAAGTACGACGTAGAGACCAGTCACAAAGTCATTGGCGTGGAAGAGCGGGAAATGAAGACGTGCATGCGGGAGGTCATAAGGAAAATCAGCTTACGTAAATGGCCTGCAAGTCCCCACGGACTCCCCTCAGAGTAGGCTGCTGTGGTGAGGCACAGCTCCGGCACAAAGCACTGTGCCCCGACCCGTGGAAGGGGAACGGACGCTGCGGCTCCTCGCGCCCACCTGGAGAGTGAGAACGGCCAGGGAAAACCCCGAAGTCCTGCTGTCTCTACAAGGCAGGGAAGTGTTGTCTGATGGCATTACCACCTGCCACCGAAAAACTGAGAGTTTTCCAGCAGGCAATGCGGGAACACGCGCCTGAGAATAGACAACTGGAATCTGTGAGAGGATGTGTGTGAGTGGGTGAAAAGCAACTTAACCAGTTGTGTAAATAAACCCTTCCATAAGACCTGGCACTGAATTTTTGGTATGCAGCAGGAAGCACTCCTCCCACACAAGTCCTTCCTTCGGGTGCTCCTCCAGAGCCCCCCAGCCCTGACACTCCCTCTGCAATGAGAGAGTTCCCTGCATCTTCCCTGCAGAGAAGAAGGGACATACTCATTTGGAGTAGGTAGTGATGTACATTGAGAGATATAGCAAGACCGGGTTTGTAATAACTTCTAGATCAGGTTCATAGTTCAATAGGAAGAAGGGAGCAGTGAAGCAGCTGCTTTAAGACTGCTGCTCTAAGTGCTGGCACCGAATTCACCTCCAGCTGTGCCTAAGTGGCAGGTTAGCATGCATCATTTGAGCCTTCATATTTGGAATCCACCTCACAGTAGATTTTAAAATAAAACTGAAAATTTGGTGTTTTCTGAGTATTTCATGATTAAGAAAACTAATCAATCAAAAATCCTGGTAGATACGAACAGCACATAAACAAGAAGAAGAACAATTTAAGATGCCAAAGCATGCGTTCATTTTTAGTATTAATTTTCCTATCACAGGAAACTACTGACTCATGTAACTTAAAAACATATTTAAATCCCCGGTAGCCTTCACATGGGTGTCAAGAGAGAAAGAGGGAAAGAGGCAAGAAAGGGAAGATATGAAAGGGGGGGGGAAAGAGGTAAGAATGGAGATATGCTTCTGACATTTGCTGGGTTCAGCCCTAAACACCCAAATGAGGGGAATCTGCCATTTGTGAGGTGTTACTGCCTTTCCCTACTGATTGTGCTATAAACAGAGCCCTGTTTAAGAAGTGCCTCTCGTTGGAAAGCAAAGTAAAAGCTGCACTGCAGCGAGTGCTCATTACCGACACACCAGCTGTGAGACTGACTCAGAAACATGTTACTCAAATCGACTTGAAATAAAGACAACCGCCACTTGCAATTAAACTCCCTTCCCTCAATAAACTAAGCTGAAAAGCTTGGGAAAAATGTACAGCACTGTGACAATAAAATAATATTTTTCTGACGAAAAGATAGATCCCACAATGTCAACCCCCTTCAGGAATCACCTCCGCTCAGTTCCATATGTCCCTGTAACCTGAAGAGTGAGCATTGCAGCCTCCAGATGCACTACCAGTGACACAATCCCGCAGCTGCGGTGACAACATTCATAGGGACAGAGACAACAAGAGTATTTTTCTCACATACAAGAAACACAGACAAACACATAGAAATCACAGTAACATCTTTATTGTTAAAAATGTTTAGATGTCCAGAAGTTTCTGGAGTACTACAGGCCTTCCCTTTGCTTCAGGTACTTTTTTTCATTTTATAATGCATACGAAAACTTTGTTACATACAGGACAGATTTTTTTTGTTAAAGTTCTCTCAAAATTGTTTCTATGTTCACAGTTTAAAATGTGAAGAGTAATAGAAAATAAAAACCCAAGAGACAAGGCATTCAGCATTCTAATTTAACTTCTCATTGAAAACAATCCTGAAAACCATGTCAGCAGCTCTGTTCTGTGTGCATGGAAACTAAAGCTTCAAGAGAAAAAGATCTTCAGAAAAAGCAAAATAAATCTTTCTTTATAGCACAGCACAGTGTAAAAGAAGTGTGTGCTTGAATTACTGAGCAATACTCACAAATACGCAATACAGTTTGTTCTCAGATATAAAACCTGACTGACAGGAATGGAATGTGTCATAGAAACACTGCAAAAAGATTACAGAATTGGGTGACAAGGGCAAATGCTTAATTTATACTAAAAATATGAATTACTGGCTGCACATGCCAACTGAGGTAATCAGAACCGGTTATTAGCCCGTCTGCATGTGCGAAAGCATCATTACTCAAGTTCACGCAGAAACACTTCACAACCAAAAACTCTGATACCGACATTTAGATGCTTTCTTTGGAAAACTTGAGCATACTTACAAACTGTATTTACTGTCAAAGTCATTTATGTACTTCCCCATTCCCTTCTCTATTATTCTGAATAGAGCTTCACATCAGAAATTCCAGAAAGCCATGGAACTTAATTATGCTTAATGAAATAGCATAAGCAGTTCCTCAGTAGAAGCTGATGCATGAAGTAACGCTTCAGATGAAACATCTTTCTCACTACCTTCCCTAACACTGCATTTAGGGTAAAGAGTATGGAACATTTCTGATGCAAAGGCCAGCCACCAGAGCATGCAGCTGACGTGTTCTCATCAAGGCTGAAACAACTCAGGTATGCTCAGCACAGGTTCTGCATCAGATGGGAATGAGCTTTCTGGGGCAGTGTCCAAAAACTGAAGAGGAAGAATCACTGGTGGGTCAAGGGTCAGGACTACCCTTGGACCCCTTGGCCAGGGCTGAGTTCACATGCTACATATGTTCCAACAACTAGTGTCCTTCATTAGCTGACACTTATCTTTACATTATAGTTAGTAACACATCTAAAAGAAAGGCATCTATAGAATTATTTCCTAAGTGAAAGAGTGCTGGAAAATCACCTGGACAAAAACTAGAAGTAGAAGCTGGCTTTTTACTGTGTGCCCTATTGATGCTGAGTCTGTCTTTTTTTTTTTGTTTTATTTTGGTTAGGCATTAAATTCTACCACTGGGATTTGTTTCTCTTACTACTTTCAGGTACCTCAAGAGAGCCTAGTCTGAGGGATATGGTATATATAAAACAGGAAATGGAAAGGAAAACTGTTGTAGTCAGAAAGGGCAGAGGGTTGTGAAATGCTTAGGCACAGCAACATCCCTACATACAGCAGACTCTGTATGATCTGCTTAGAGGATACAATTTCTGAATTGGATCTTCTAAAAAGCATGTGATTAGGGAAAAAAAGAGAAAGAAAACCTCAGTATCCAAACTCCTTCCATACTTTTCAGGATGGGACCTCGATCTGGCTGCAGCTGTGCACATGATTTAGAAACCAAACAAAACAAACAAAAAAAAACCAACCACACCCACACAAACAAGATACCTAACAAGGCACTGAAGAAATTTAATCTTCTTGAAGGCAAAGCTGATTTATCAGGCCTTGATTGGCTCTTTTCCATATTTATATGCAACAGTAAATAAGAAATGTAGGATCCGTTTAGCACCCAGAAAGCACAAATTCACACTCACATCTGAGTAGACAAAACAGACTGAGGTAAAAGGCACCGCCTTCAAAGTTACCAAATGGAACTGGGGAGCTCACACATGCGTGTAATTGCAACTGCTGCGAGGATTTAGAATCAATCGGACATTGCAATGCAATTTTTTTTTTATAATGCACTTCATAGCTGACATTTTAGTTCTGTCAGTTCTTATATTCAATCTGACAAACATGGATCTGATTTGAGAGGGTAAGGCTTCCCATTTCAAGAATTTTCCAGCATTTCCACTTTGTTTTCATCGAGTACAAAGGGAGAAGAGAACTCTTTGTTCTTCATGTACACCTCCAGACCCTGAGAAGGTGTGAGAACAGTTATTGTTAGGCTGTAAATACACAATCTCAAGTCCTCAAGGAATGACTGGCAAAGGTCAGGTACAGCCAGCAGTAACAGCTTTCCCAGTGACAGAAAGTGTTTCCGGGGTTCAAGAAGCAGAGGTGCTAAGGAACCGTAAAACCTCATTTCAGAAGCAAGCTTCTTGAGGGGGCAGCAGGGGAAGGTGTGTCCTTAACTGACATTAGAATAATCCCGGCAAAGAAAAGTTGCATTGCCTTGTTTTCATTTTGTTCTGACAACTTTTTGATCGTGATGAGTTCGCCACCTGCACATATTGAGGAACACATCTAGTGCAGATAGCCGGCTTGCAAGTTAACACATGTGGAAACATAGCACACAGTGCCCACAAATTCACCTGATATCTACTAATTTTTCACCCTGTCCATCCAACACAGGAAAAACATCTATTCTCATTACTAAATGGAAGCAGGTTTCTCAGGATCAATTCTTTTCAGAGGGACAAACTTGAGCAATGGCTTCCCTAAAGCCAACACACATAGCGTATTTGTCAGTCAGGATTCACTTAGTCTGGGATATGGGCACAAAGGAGCACAGAACCCATGGATTTTCTAATTTGGATATTCTGCACTTCTCATTAAGATCTCAAAGTGCTCATGAGTCTTAATGAAGCTGCAGCCTTGTTGCAAATCTCATTTTACAAATGGCTAAAACTAGGAGTGAACAAACTGCTGAAGAGTAAAACATAATGGAACCACATTATAGTAACACAAAGCCCAAGTCCCTGTTTCCTTGATCTTACCATTTCTCAGCAAGCCCAGGCTAAAGAAAACACCTGTATTTGGAAGGAAATCAGATGCATACCTGCACACCCTTAAAAATGCCTCCTTAGATAGTTATTCTCACCTCTCCAAAGTAAGAGACTAATGGAGAAATCTCACACACAGCCGGAGGATCTTCAGTTCCTGAGAGACTGATGAAGAGAGCACAGGATTAACTTCCTGTCATGATTAAAAAACAGTGCATCTTCTTCAAAAGATTGTCCAGAATAGGATATCCAGAAGGATAAGACATTTGTTACAGTCACATGCACCAGACATTATGTGAAAACAGAGTGTGAAAATAAAAAGGAATTAGCAGGTCCCAAATATTATTCAGCAAAACCAAAACACCCTTTTTCTAGAGATGCCTTTCAAGTAAAATGAACAACTCATGGGTTTATTGAACTATGAGTCGATGAAGTAATGGCCCCATAGAGTAACAGCAGCTTTTCATTACATATGATAGAGGAAGGTATCTGAACTGGTAATCGCTCTAACAACCAAGGGCCAACTCATTACCCCAAGAACAGAGATCTGACAGAGAGAATGCCCAGAGCCCCCTGTGCTAACTACTTGGAGCACCCACAGTCATAAGAGGAGCAGGAACTGTAATAGACATCAACCTGCACATCCAGAGAGGACCAGCTGTACAAAAATCATACTGAGCCACACTGTGACTACACTAATTCCTGGTTTTGGAGAGCCCAGCGTGTGCCATTGGCCAGCTGGCATGGCTAAGCACTTCCAGCAGAGAAGCTGCAGAGGAGTTCACAGATTTATACCTGAGTTTTTCTGGTATCCTGCAACCATTTTCATCCACAAATTTGGCCCCAGCCTTGAGAGCCCAGCGGTAATGCTGGGCCAGGAGGGCTTGCCGAGCAGTGGTAGGAGTATCTTTGTCTGCTGTGTCTGCATTTTTTAGTGGAGAGAACTCCTCTTCTCTCAGAACTTCAAATGCCACAAAATTCCTACCAGCAAAGGGAAGAAAACAATGATCATGAAAACCAGAGCTAGTCATCAACCTCACTAATGCAACAACAACATTCGTGGGGAAATGCTCATATATATTTTTGGGAGAAGCACTGTATGCAGCCGAAGGCAGTCAAGCTAAGGGAAGCCAAGGGTGCAAATTAAAAAGCCCCACAGCAACATCTGTGCATTTCCGCGCTTTGTGCGTGAAGCACAGCTGCCAAAGTGGTTTTGAGCTGCTAAAAAAGCACAAGGAATCACTGCTTGCAAATGAGTCCTGTCACAGCTCAGAACTCAGCAGTGTTCCCATCACCCTGATTTTGTCTTTAGCTTGATACTACTTTATCTAACGCATGTCAGGAAACAGAGACTGGTCCTTGAGCTATCTATTCTAAAAGAAATAATATAAAAGGAGAAATACTATCCCCCAAAGAAAGTTAATTCAGTTTGCCTGAGGTCTCTCTTTGGCATTTATTTAAGCCTAAAACAGAATCTTCACTGCTGAATTTGAAACCTTGGAAAAATAGATTTTATAACAACACTTATGCTTAATTCCTAAAATCCTACATTCCCTAGACACAAGTACCCCTGACTGTGTATGTCACAGCACTCCCAGCTACGTTGCAGAGATTGGAAAGTGAACGCTGACGGTTCCACTTGGCCTCAAGGTGCTCAAATAAACAGTTTTCCGAGCACAAAGGGCACAAACTGAGCCCTGGCTTAACAGCACCCAAAAATGTAACCAGAGCTTCAGTTGCCATGGAAGCCACAATGCTGAAAGACCCAATTTTTCTAAGTCTGAATACTCCAATATGGGCTGCATTGGCTTTGCACTCAATTTTTCCTAGGCTGGCAGAGGCCAGGCCAGCCAACACATCCTCAGCAGGATGACCAGTTTGGGAGCAGGATTGGCACAAGCACCGAGCGCCTTGTGAGCTCCCCTTAGAGCCTGCGGTGTTACTGTCAGATTGGAGCTGGGCGTAGATCCAACTGCCTTCCTAACAAGCCACCCGCAAACCATGTGCTCTCTGGGATGGCTTGTTTCAACCTACAGTCATTCAAACAAACACTGAGAAGCAGAGGGGAAAAGTAAAATGATGTCTGTCACTAACTTAGAGAACTGGAACACATCAAACACAAACTTCTCCAGCTTTATCCCGTTTGGTTTTAGTGGTTTTACCAGATTTCCCTCCTTGTCAATGTAGGGTACCTTCTTTATGGCTACATGATGCTTCAGCTGTGATTCCCATTTCCTGCAAAAGGAGAAGAAACCATTTTATTTAGTTCAAGCCCACTTAGAAAAAAAAGCACTTGAGGGAAGCAGATAGCTCATTACTGCTCTGGATCAACTTCCAGCTGTTCGTGGGTGTTGCTCCCTCCCAAGTCATATCCAGGAAACACTTCCCTGAGCAGAGCAGCCTGGACATGGGCTCTCTTTGCACCACTTGGGACATGACAGTCAGAGGAGAGGGAGAATTTTGCATCAAACTGAAATTGCAGGCAGAGGTTACAAAAAAAAAGAGGCAACCCAAATTGTTACTTGATGGGGATGAAAACAGAGGAGAGCAGATCCTTAACCCAAGGGTGGCTCAAGCTCTTTAGGAAGGTTGTACAGCTGCTCACTGAATACCCAGCATCACATCCCCACTCTCCAACACCGAGGTGCAGAGTCCACCTGCAACTTCACCCTCTCCCACAAACTCTGTTGTTCCAAGAGCTGGCATGGCTGACATTCCCACTGGAAATCCATGGTAAAAGGCTGCATCAATGGCCACACTGCAGCCTGCACAGCTGCTCAGCCTTGAAGGCCCAGGAAGATCATGCACCAGTATATCTCAATTGACTTAGTTACAGTGAACCTGGGAACCCCTTCCTTGGGTAGGGCCTGGAGAGCATGATGGAGCTGTCAGAAGGGGGACTTGGGTGTTTGAAACTGTTTGGAAGAGAGAGGAGGTAAAAGGCAACACAGGGGATAACCAGAACAGAAATTACAGAGTGGGAAACAGCAACACCCAGTCTTGGGGGCATTTCTGGGCTGCACAGCTACCTACAAGGTCTGCTGGGACTTACTGGGCCACTAATTCCAGGAACTCAACAGTGAAGAAGTGGTTACAGATGTTGCCAGCACTGAACATCAGTCCCCCTTCAGGGCGCTGCTGCTGTGCAGTCTCCAGGCTGATCTCGCTGTACTCCACCACCTGGTACACCCCATCCACACAGCACACCACCCCAACAGGCTCGGTGGGGTAGGCCTTCTCCACTACCTGCAGCCACAGAACACAGGTTTATGATAAAGAGGAAGAAAATCCCAGAACTATTCCAACTCCCAAGTACAAACAATCCCATGGAACTGTTGCCTGCTGATCCTCCAGCACCTCAGGGCTATGTAAGGGGCACAGAGCACATTTTGCCCGACAATTCAACATAAACCCCAGTACTCAACCACTTAATATGACAGTTTCTCAGAAGACAAACCAGTTAAAAGCAATCGGCATACTGGGGGGCCCTTTTCTTATCAAGGACTGGGATCTGGCATTAAATAGTTTGCAGCTATTAGCCTTCGACTCCCCATTTGTCTGAACAGTGCTGATGACTCAAGTAACATAAATTTCTCTTCAGACAGCTGCTGCTTAAGTTAACAAAATCCAGGCTGTTAAAGCTTTCCCCATCTTCTACAGCAGAGCATAAGAAATGCCTCCATTAGACTTAAAGGTGCATTTATAAAGCACAACCCAGTCCAAGTCTATGGCTTCTAGACAGACCAAATGCCTTTGTAGAAAGGGCTGGGTGTAGAGATGAAGCAATTCTAGAGTGTAGTTTCCTGTGCAGCTATAGTCCCTGCTCTAATTGAAGTTTATTTTCCACAGGACTCTGGGAAGAACAGAGGACACCCATGGGTAGAGATTTGAAATGCAGTGCAGGCAGCAAATAACTCTAAATCTGCTCAGAGTGAGCTGTTGATGGGCAAAGGGTTGAACACCGCAGGCTCCCCACAGCTTCCAAGCATCATCAGACCCAAACTCCCTGAGGGAAACCAGCCCAGTGTTAGCACTGCTTCACCTTTGCACCGCAGTCTGCCCCTTTGGAAATACAGAAACCTATGAAGACTGGATCTGCCATTTTCACGAGGATATTGTCCACACAATATACATGGACATACTGGATTCCACGCTGCTTCATATCATCCAAGATCTTATTATCCATCAAAGCACGGTATAAGCCACCATTGCCATCTATAAAGCAAGAGAAAAGAGATAGTCTTGGCTCATTAGCGACTTTGGGGTGGTTTTTTTTTTCTAGCAACAGAGCAAAAGCAGAAAGTACTGAATAAACATTCTTGAACAGAAGAGTAGGGAATGCTTTCTAGCCAAGAGCCAGTGATACCAGGGTTTATGTCCAGTTCTGCTACACAGCTCAGCAGAACATGCTGAACATGCACAGAGCATGTTCTTCTTTTCATCCCAGTTCTCTCACTTCAATAGTGGGACCATGGGGACTGAGCAGCATTATGAGACTTTATGAAGGCTAGCAAGATCCTCAGAGGGAGAATACTAAAGGCCAAATCTATGCAGAGGGTGGGAAAAGTCTTTTACACTTCTCCTCCAGTACAGGGCGAAAGCATATTTATTCTCTTTCTTGGAGAAAGATTAAAATAAATCTTATTCTCTGTTCATCTTCCCCCCCCCCCCCCAAACTTCTCAATGCCTTTTTAAAGGCTTGAACTGCAGCTGTACAAAAGACACCTGCACATTTATCACAGATCACCCATTTACAGTTCCTCCTGGGATGCTCAGGAGAACCACTCTGCAGCAGCAACGCAGTCTCAACTGGGCTGACATCGTCAAGTCTCTTACCATGTCTAGGTTAAAAGAACATGACAAGGTAAGACATTACTGTCATAATCTTGCTGCTTTCCTACCCATTTCCAGCTATCAGCCTTGAGCTCCTGACCTTCATCAAAGAAAGCAGCACCCCACACATCTCAGAGAGACCTCTGCTAATGCACCTTTTCCCTACACTACAGTCACAGTACTCCTGATTCTGCCAACACTCCCAGACTTGGATAAAAAACATGTGCTGTGGTCAAATCTCCAGCAAGGACTAAAAAGAGGTATGCTCCTGATTAGCAGCCTGAAACATTAGCAGAACCTTTCCACATTAACTGGAAGCATCAACCCTGACCCCCAAAGCCTGCTCGTGTGCCTGGGCTAGCTGATGGCCCATAGCAACTATCAACATACACAGCGGTACTGCAGTATGGAAGCGCAAACAGCAGTACCTGGAGCCATGGCAATTTTCCCCTTCTCCTCCAAGATGGCCTTTCCATCAAAAGTGACAGCAGGCAGCATCCTCTGCTCAAACATGACAACGTTGCATCTATCCAAGTTGAAGTAGTTGTGCTGCACAAAAAACTCTTCTGTTGGCCCCAGTGTGAACTCACTGGTCATGATGTACCTGTGCAGGAATGGGGGGGCTGGGCAATGAGAGAGAACAACACAAGCAAAAGGCACAACTACAAACTGAACACAAAAGAGAGGAATCCCAGGAGTATGAAATGAGAGACATGGCAGCATCCTGAGGTGCGCAACTGCACATGAGAGCTCTCCTCTGGAACTCATCCTGCAGTAAGGCTGCATGGGGTCCTATGACCACATCAGGGTATGATCCTACCCTGGTCTAGCTCCAGCCATGACAGAAAAGCTTTGCCCTAAATGTGAACAACATCTGGATGAGCTGGAAAACAAGGCAAAGGACAGAAAACAACCTCATTCACTCTAGATTCAAACTGATGTTAAATGTGTATAGAGACCCTGATCAGTTCACTCTGCCAGCACCTCTTCAGTGCCAAGGCAAACAGCAGTATTTCCGTTGGCTGCACGGCTTGTTTTTGTCTCAAGTTTTTCTATTTCCTCCTTTTCCTTTCAGCTCCGTATTGCTTCTGTCTCTTCCTCCACTATCCTGCTTCACTACTGTCTAAAAGCCATCTTCATCATCTACCTGTCAAACACTTCAACAACTATCAGTATAGGAATACAGGGTCCTCTGTCAGCATGAGGAAACAACACAAGAGAGCCTGGCTCTTAATTCCCAATCCCCAGTTTACATCTCTGTAGCATAGCATTGCCTAGGCCCAGGTGTACTGGAGCAGAAAACTGATTCAACTGCCTCCTCAGCCCCAGGAGGGGAACTGGAAACAGATGTGGCATCTTGCAAATAATACTTCCTGACTTCCAGCAGCACCAGGGATGATACATTTGCAATTCAGGTCCTGTATACAAGGCTTCAGGAAGAAGCACAATAGGAACTCACCTTCCATGAGGAAACAATGTATGAATCGACTTCAACCTCCAATTTGTAAAACAGCGTGGCAACCCGAAGCCCTCTGACACCTGCTCTTTCACTGCCAAAACCCTGACTTAGACCAGACACTGATTTCATAAGGGTATTTCTACATAGTCTTCATAGTCTAACAAAGAACATTTAACAGAAACCATTTCCAGACACATCTGCAGTGCCTTCCTCTCACCCACCACATCCCATAGGGAATTCACATTTTGCACTTTGCCCAGAGCTCATCTCTTTTGAAAGCCAGAAGCAGCCGGCAGAACTGGCAGCTGTAAACAGTGACAGCAGGAGGTGGCCTGAACACAAAGGAAGAGGTTTTTTTGCAGAGATTAAGGACAAGGGCAAGAAGAAAGGCTTGGAAGGCAAGCTCTAGGTTGCCCTCCATGCAGGAACTGGAGAAAACAGAAATGCATGAAACTGGAAAGTGCCATTTACAGTGTTGCCAGTAGCTGCTTAGAAAGCCAGCAAGGTAGAGCAGTTAGGGTTGTGGTCAGTGATACAAAGGTAGTACTCAATCCCTCAGGTCTGCAGACATGGACCTGCCATCTCCCATCCCTCTGCACTCTCCTTCAGCTACTGCCATCGAAAATCCTGCCAACAAAAGGTTCCCCTCAATCTGTCCTTGTACGGTGCCCAGATCAGTGCTTCTTGGAGGCAACATGGGCAAGACTGGAATGCACAGAGACCGGCACAGCAGGTCTGGCCTTAGGTCACCTACCAGGGAATGGCACACTTGCAGTGGTGTCTCTTGCCAGCAAGCTGCTCCACTTTGCGGATTCTTTCTGCTTGGATCTGATACAAGTTCTTGCCGCTGGGCAACCCCACGTTGTACATGCCCTTGGGGTAGCTGACTCCCAGGCGGGTTCCTTGTCCTCCAGCCAGGAGCAGCACTGCCACCTTGTTCTGTGAGATCTGATGTAAACCTGTACAGGAAAAGAAGCCCAAAGGAACATAAGAACCTCCAAAGCAATTAACACCCCATCTTCTTCTCCTGAGCCTTTCTGCAGAGCTTGGACAACAGCCAGGAGCTGCCATTTCAATGTTGGTAGCTCAGAGAGAAATATGCCAGTGCACCCACAGGAGAAAATTAATTTCACCTCCTGAATGCAGCAGTTTCCTCACCTAAAGCAACAACTGGTGCAAACCTAGACAATAGCCATGAGCTGCAACTTAGCAGATTCAAATTAGGATATAAAATCTTTACTAGGGAGGTACTGCATCACTAGAAAAGACATCCAGAGAGGAAGAAATGTCCCCTAAGGTTTTCAAGGCTTACTTCAGTAAGGTTTTAGCTGACCTGGCTTCAGGCTGTTAGGAGTAGTTCTGTTCCAAATGGGGGTTGGACTAGAGACCTCCAGAGGTTCCTTATCATTTCTATACCCCAAAGAAGCCAAGTTCCATCATCTTGAGTAAAGCATGAGGGTTTCTGGAATCCGGCTTCAACAATTATCTGTACCTGTGCTCCAGCTTCAGTGGAAGCTGAACACAGCTGCTAGTAATACAGCCAAGACTGCAGGAGCTACAACTTCCACGATCTAACTGAAACCAGTATCAGTGCTCCTGACAAACCAGGGAAGTTTGGAGAACCTGGGGAAGAACCAGAGCACATAATAAACACTCAGCTCAGTCTCAGACTTTGGTCCCTGCCTTCTCCAAAGTCAGCATCACAATAATGACTGACAACTGTGAGAAAGATTTCTCATTAGGGAACACTTTGAGTTTCTCTGGGAATGCAAGGAACATTGGGCTTGCCCATGTCAGAAGCCACAGCTCTGCTGCAGTAGCTATCAGTGGCCTTCTGCCACTGCATAGCACTGAACTGCCAATGCTCCTGCAGCCAAGGACAGCCTGTGGAGCACCTCAGCCTTCAGCAAACACCCCACAGGCTAAAACACTCCTGATTTGGACTGAAAGGTATGGAGACCAAAGAAATTAAATTTAAAAAAAGTGCCAGGATTTGGCTTATGCTAATCTTTAAATAATTGGCTGTTTAAATGAACAATAGAGCAAAAATATCAATTGCTGTTTTAACAACCTGGCCTGATTTTAGTTCTGTTCAAAAATGCAGCTTCCAGCAATTTTTTCAGCAAAGACTTAAGTTGTCCATGACATTGCAGTAACACAATTCCCCTTCCCACGCTTACAAGTTTCAGTCTTAACCACGGCAGTAACACAAGGCCTTCTCCCTAAACACACCCCTTCCAAAAAGGCTGCTAGTGTCCAGGCACACAGGGAGCCAGCTCCACCGCCACGGTTCTGCTGTAGAGAAGCCTCTGGGGCCACAGGGCCACAGGAGTGAGAGCTGAAAGCCACTTCTGGTGATCTTCAATCCTCCAAGTAGGATTAGGAGAGTTCCCTAAGAAGAAATCAGTGTGTGGAGATCTTGGGATTTCAACACTTCAGGAGGTCCTTGGATAGCAGGGGAAGCTTCAATTGGTTTAAATTGGTAATGTAAAAGACATGGAGGCGGGGTGAGCTGCATGGTGATGCAAGTAAGACATCCAGCATTTCCCAACAAACCACAAGCAATAAACAGGTCCTCTGTGCCTCCACTGAGCTGCCTATAAGACTCAAAGGACAGAGTAGGTCATCTCAGGTATTACTTACACCATGAGTACTTGTCCCAGTCCCATCACATAGTTTTCCTGTGTGCTCAACTGTTTGCCAGCACAGGGCACCACTGCAGAAGAAGGGGAAGAGCTGAGTGGAGAGACACCAGATCATGGCTCCAAACTGTCTCACGCCCAGGCTTGGGTGGTGCCTGTTTCCCTACTGGGATCCAGCACAGAAAGAATTTATGGAGGGGGAAAAAAAAGAAACCTTAAAAAGTTGCCCTGTGGGACACGTCCAGACTGTTCTGCCCCATCCATGGAAATGCTCAAGGCTAGGCTGGACAGGGCCCTGAACAACCTCACATAGTGGGTGGCATCCACACCCATGGCAGGAGAGCTAGAAAAAGATAATCTTGTCTTTAACATTCCTTCCAACCCAAACCATTCTGTGATTCTGTGAAACCGACAATTAAAACATTTTTTAATAATTATTTTTACTTAAAATAATCTATAACTGAAACTTGAGCTAAAGTATTTCACAGCAATTTCAACCAAAGCTGCTTGAAGTCTAAGCTCAGCGTTTGCTGGTCTCAGTTGCTGCAGCATGGGGGGTTCAGCTTTAGGGTGCAATTGAGACTCACCCATCCGTGGAACAAGTGCAACACTTGCACTGCTGCATCTCCCCCCTGCACTGCCAGCCTCATACATTCAAGTTCTGATGCAACAGACCACATCTTATAGATCCCAAATTTGACGCTTCTGCAGAGCAGCAGATTGTGACCCAGGTCATCATTCACATGACACCCTGAACACTGTAGTGGGAAAGTCAAAGAGGTCCCCACTCTATCCCACAGCATCAAGGAACTACAATTCTTAGCCACAGCTCACAGGTGCCATAGCTGGCACCACCCCACTGAAATGTACATGCCCACAGGAGATAGCAGCTCTCCGAAGTTTTTCACGCAGTGACGAGGGGATGGGATCTACCCAAGGGGGAGTTAGCATCTCACATCTCCTGGAGGGGCCTTTCACTGCAGGGACTGAAACCTCAACTTCAGCCAGATAAAATCAAGCCCAAAACAACATCACTGATAACATCAATGATGTTGCTTTTTTTACAATCCAGCAGACTGACAGGGACAGATCCCAGAAGGGCTCCCCATAGTGCACATGAACAACTTGGACAGGGGAGTGCATCCCACCATTTATGGCATTCTCAGTATTTATGGTACAACCTTACAACCCAGACAGTTTTTCCAAGTTCTGATCTTAGGTCACAATGAAAACAAATAACCCCATAAATTTCAGTAAGTAGCTCTGCTCTGACTTCTCAACTGTAAAATTACCAATATTCACAACTGAAGATCATAATAACTGACTCATATGGCTGCAATGAAAAGATCTAACCCCTTAAAAAAAATCCACCTTATTTTCTGCAGCATATGAAATACAAACAACTCAACTAAAGAGAAAATGTGTTGGCTGCTGAGATACCCACCAATGCTGCAGTCAATCCTACTCTGCATAAAAAGTAAAAAAACAAAAACAGGCTTTGTAGGAGGAACAGACTAGTCTTGCAAGAACAGACTGAATTCTCTTATTGAACAGGCACATCAGTCCCATTACAACAGCAATCAGCAAGAGAAGACTCCAGAATTTTCAATACTGCAGAGCAGTCAGATAAGCAAAATGGCTCCTCAAACTCTCTGATGAAATGAGGTACACCTCAACCCATGACCATGACTTAGATTTCTTTAATAAAACACTGACAGAATGCAAAAGTGTTTCTGTCTGTGTTTGATATATACCATCATTCCTAGGGCTGCCTGGAAAATGTGATTGTTAAATGCCAGTGTTTAAGATCTGAAAGGAAATCTGATCGGGCAGTTTGGTTGTCTGAGACACAATAACAGCAGTATTATTTTTTTAACTATTAAAAAGATCTCAGGTGTCCCCAAGACAAGTTTTCAGTTGTCTGGTTCTTTTATCCATCATTTTTTACCATAGAAAAAGGGGAAGAGGGAAGGAGGAGACATCATTTTAGTTGTTCAGTCTTTGGAGGATGCAAAACAATTAAGCAATGCAGATGGCAGGTGTGAGGAGCTCAGACACCTACAGACAGAGTACTGAGCATCTCAGTTCAGGACGGTGATGATCCCACAGCCACAGGCTGTACAAGCCATGCAGCCTCAGGGAGACTGAGCAGCAGGTTGGGGTGGCTCACCTGCTCCCAGCCTGCTCAACACACTGCAAATAAAGGCCTTTCAGAGCTGCATCCCCTCAGAGACCCATGATCTGCAAAGCCTGTCCATGACACTGGTTCCTCTGGGAAATGCCATGCACGGATGCTGCCACATCTGCAGTGACACACACAGCAATGCCTGGGTTCAGTGGAACAAAGTCTTTGCTCCTGTTGCCCTCTGTCAGGAAATAAAAGCCCTCTTCAGCCTTAAACTGGCTCATAAAAACAAACCAAAGGAAACAGAACATCTGTGTATACCCCTTCTGGTAGAAATTCAGGCTGCCTGCAGGGCTGAAGTGGCCTGGAGCCATCGGACTTTAGAGCCAGATGACTAGGGCACAGTGGCAAGATCCCAAACACATTAGACCTGGGCTGCTGCAGGCAGTGCTGGCAATCAGCAAGGCCACCCCACTCAGGTAGCCTGGTCTTTCCTTTCCTCTCTCCTTTCCTCTCTCCTCTCCTCTCTCCTTTCCTCTCTCC
>NC_031785.1:10391192-10444677 GCF_001522545.3 Parus major | reverse complement strand
TCCTTTCCTTTCCTTTCCTTTCCTTTCCTTTCCTTTCCTTTCCTTTCCTTTCCTTTCCTTTCCTTTCCTTTCCTTTCCTTTCCTTTCCTTTCCTTTCCGTGGCCAGTGGCCAGTGGCCAGTGGCCAGTGGCCAGTGGCACAAGGCAGACACATCAGCTCCTCACTTGCCTAGCTGGCTGGGGGACAAGTGACCCAGTTTGATAAAGCTGTTAGTTTAACTGTGGGGCCCTGACCCAGCCCCATCTGCCTCTAGGGCTCAAAGGATACCTTCCTCCTCAGTGTGATGCCCTCAAATAGTCCTGCCAAGATGCACTTGGGGGTGTGGGCGGATGAGAAGCTCAACATGCCCTGACCAAGTGCACTGGCACCCTGAAAGCCCCTGTGCCCTGGCTGATACCACAAGGGGCAGCAGGTGAGAAGGGGGAATTCTCTGCCCTGCTCAGGTGAGAACCCACCTGTAGTGCCACCTTCATCTCTGCGGTTGTCAGCATGAGGACACAGAGTTGCTGGGAGGAGTCCAGAGGAGGCCATGGAGCTGCTCCAAGGACTGGAGCCCCTCTGCTCTGGAGCCAGCCTGGGAGAACTCAGGGCATTCACCTGGAGAAGACAAGGATCCAGGGAGACCTCTGAGCCCCTTGCACTGCCTAATAGGGCTCCAGGAGAGAGGGAGAGGGACTTAGGACAAGGGATGGAGGGGCAGGACACAGAGAATGGCTTCCCACTGCCAGAGGGCAGGGATAGGTGAGATATTGGGAAGGAAGTGTTCCCCGTGAGGGTGGGGAGGCCCTGCCACAGGTCACCCAGAGAGGCTGTGGCTTCTCCCCTAGACCTCTGCTCCACAGTGGCCATGGTCCTGTGGCTGGCATGAGGTGTGTCTGACAGGACTTCCCTGGAAGTGTCCAAGGAGAGGTTGGACAGGGCTTGGAGCAACCTGGAACAGTGGAAGGTGTCCCTGCCCATGGCAGGGGGTGGAATGAGATGGTCTTTAAGGTCCCTTCTAACTCTCAACTATTCTGGGATTCTGTGATTTACCGTACCAACTTATGTTCCCTCCATCACCACTCAGCCCCATGAGTAGAGTCTGACACAGCAGAAAAGCTCCTCTGCCCCGTGACCCTCATGCTTCTATATAGAAACATATAGAAGCTTTGAAAATTTGACTCCCCTGCCCACACATTCTCATCTCGTTACTAGCAACATTGGGCCAAAGCTGTGCAGCCACTTGTCAAAATTTAGACAAGTATCTCTATAACCACAGGTGGGTTTTCCTGGCTTTCTTTTTTTAATTAAGATTATTTTTTAACAGTGCTGTTATATTTTATAAAGGAAGATCCAAGATGAGCCCTTATAAATAAGTAAGAGTGTGCACTTAGAAAAAAGCACAGGACATCCATGTAAGATTTACATGCTGTGGAAGAGCACATCCCGCTACCAGATCCCCCATCACCCCTACCTTTCACACACCCGCACCTACCAGGCTCCAAAACCCATCGATTATGGACTTTCCTGGGCTTCTTTCATCCACTCTGCTCCCAAATCCCATCAGCCTCCTGCTGCACATGACACAGCATGGATGGGGATCAGCACCTGAGACCGGCCTGTGCACCTGTTGGTAGGCTGGGAGCTCATCCTCCCATGAAGGCAGCTACCCAGCTCAGCAGCAATGAAACCCACCCCCCTTGCTCCCACCCTCCCCAAGGACTCAGTCATAGAATGGTTTGGGTTGCAAGGGACCTTAAAGACCATCTCTTTCCACCACCTGCCATGGGCAGAAATACCCTCCACTATCCCAGGTTGCTTCAAAACTCATCCAACCTGGCCCTGAACACTTCCAGGGATGGGGCAGCCACAGCTTTTCTGGGTGTGCGCCATGGCCTCACCACTCTCGCAGGGAACAATTACATCCTAGTATCTAATCTAACGCTACCCTCTGTCACTGTGAAGCCATTCCCCCTTGTTCTGTCACTCCAAGGGACTTGTCCAAAGTCCCTCTCCAGTGCTCTTGGTGATCCTTTAAATCCTTTAGTATTACAGATTTTTCATGACACATACTGCAAATCATTTTGACAGAATACCCTCATGCCCTCTAAGCAGTATTTTAAGTGTCACGTCCACTTGTTCTTTAAACACTTCCAGGAATGGTGACTCAAACAACTGCCATGGGCAGCCTATGCCAATGCCTGACCACCTTTTCAATGAAAAAATTTTCCTCAATATTCAACGTGAATCTCCTCTGACACAACTTGAAGCTCTTTCCTTTTATCCCGTCGCTTGTTAAGTGAGAGGAGAGACTGAGCCCCACCTGGCTATCGTTGCCTGTCACAGAATTGTAGAGATCTGATCCTGCCAGGCACGACCGCGGGGCCTCGGCCGCCGCATTTCATAACCCAGAGTGAAAAGTCGGTGTCTCCCAAAGTTCCAAACCCAAAGTTCCATGGGCCGAGGACACCGGCAGCCAGCGCTAAGGGCCGAGGTGGAGCCGTGACCCCGCTCTCTTCCTCCTTGCTCTACCCGCCGTCCCTGCGGCTCCCACCCGCCGGCCACCGGCCTCGGCAGCACGCGGTGACACCGCAAGAGGCGTCTGTGCCCCGGGGCCCCGCGGGGCATAGCTCCTGTCCCGCACCGGCTGGGACGCGGCGGAACTCGGCCGCCCCTGAACCCCCGCGCCGGACCCCGGCAGCCCCAGAACGGAAGGGACAGGCGGTCTCGCACCCCCTCACCTTCCGCCTCCCAACGCTGCAGCGCGGCGGGGCCGCTGCGCCGGGCGCTGCCCAGCAACTCGGCGGGGAGCGGCTCCATCCGGCCGTCCAGGCGCTCGGGCGGGCCGCGCTGGCGGGCCCCGGCCGCCGCCGCTAGCCGGCAGTGCTCGCCCAGCCCCGGCGGCAGCGCCGCCAGCAGCGCTCTGCGCTGCGCCGGGTCCAGTTCGGCCCAGAACCGCAGCAGATGGCCCTGTCCGCACCGCTCCAGCCGCGCCCGCACCTCCTCCGGCGGGTCCATGACGCCGGGAGCCCGGTCTGGGACGTGGAGGGCCCGGGCTGGGCGGCAGCGGCCAGAGGTGCCGTCCCGCCCCCCGGAACCCCGCCCCGACGCTCGCGGGTCACGCGCTCCCGGGGCTGTGGCGCTTTCCTCGCTCAGAGGGTCGCGGTGAGTCTGGGCTGGCTCCACTCCCGGCCCCGCAAGAACTGCAGCCACCGCAGCGCTTTCCCCAGGGAATCACAGAATAGTCTGAGTTGGAAGGGACCCTCATGGATCATTGAGTCCAACTCTTGGCCCTGCCAGACCAACAAGGTCACACCGTGTGCCCGAGAGTGTTGTCTAGACACTCCTTGAGCTCTGTCAGGCTTGGTGCCGTGACCAGTTCCCTGGGGAACCTGTTCCAGTGCATAACCACCATCTGGGGGAAAAACCTTTTTTCAGTATCCGAGCTGAACCTCCCCTGACACAACTTCAGGTCATTTCCTCAGGTCCTGTCCCTGGTCACCACCGAGAAGCTATCAGTGTCTCCCTCCTCTTCCCCTCAGGAGAAGGTTGTAGACTGTGATGAGTCTCCTCTTCTCCAGATGAACAGATCAAGTCTCAACCACTTCTCATACAGCTTCCCCTGAAGGCCCTTCACCATCTTTATTGCCTTCCTTTGGACACTCTTCAATATCTCTCATAATTGTGGTGCCCAAAATTGCCCTCAGGGCTTGAGGTGAGGCCACCCCAGGCCAGAGCAGAGCAGGACAGTCCCCTCCCTTGACCAGCTGGTGACGCTGGGCCTGATGCCCCCAGGACACAGATGTCCCTCCTGGCTCCAGGGCACTGCTGACTCACCTTCCTGTCAACCAGGACCCCCAGGTCCCCTCCTGTGGAGCTGCTCTCCAGCATCTCATGTTCCAGCCTGTTTGTATATCTAGGGCTGCCCCATCCCAAGTGCAGAATCTGGCATTTTCCCTTGTAGAACTTCATATGGTTGGTAATTGCCAAGTTCTCTAAATTGTCCAGGTCTCCCCACAGAGCCTCCCTCCCTCTGAGGGAGTCAACAGCTCCTCCCAGTTTTGTGAACTTTGTGATCTGCAAAGTTGCTCGGCTTCCCTTCCAGTCCTGTGTCCAAGTCATTAACAAAGATGTTGAAGAGCACAGGGCCAAGGATGGAGTCCTGTGGATCCCCACTAGTGACTGGTGCCAGCCTGATGTCATCCCAGTCACTGTCACCCTTTGCACCCAACCTGTGAGCCAGTTGCTCAACCATCACGTGATGTGTTTACCCAGCTGAATGCTGGACAGTTCATCTGGAAGGATACTATGAGAGACAGTATCAAAAACTTTACTGAAATCCAAAAAGATTACATCAACTGGCTTTCCTTGATCAACCAGGTGGCTACCTTGCCATAAAGGAAATTAGGTTTGATAAGCAATTTCATGAAGCCATGCTGACTGTGACCAGTGACTATGTTGTCTTTCAGGTGTTTTTCAGTAACTCCCAGAATAAGCTTCTCCATAGCTTTACCATGCGCTGAAGTGACACTGAACAGGACTGTAGTCTTCTTCTTGCTCTTCTTGAAAATTGGACCCTGTGGCCAAACCTCTGCTGTACAGTGGCCATGGTCCTGTGTCTGGCATGAGGTGTGTCTGATGGGACCCTTGGGTCCTGGTGCGACCTGTGCCAGGAGGTCTCAGTGCCCCGTCTTACATTCACACTTGGAAACATTGCAAGGTCTCAGGGTTCCCTCAGCGAAGAAGGAGTTGGATAGTCCCAGCTGTACCCCAGACTCAAGCCACCTGCTCACAAATCCAGTTCCCCATTTTTTAAATGAAGTACCAATGAGAAGGATAAGAGTTAAAACTGCATGGAATTACTGAAGTAGTACAGGACAAATTCAAGGACAAATAAAAGAAATCATGAAAGATGAAGGAATGATGAAGGGTTCTGCAGGAACCAAGAGCCATGAACTGAGAAGCAAAGAGCAGGAGGACACTATAAATCGAACTAAAATGCCAAAGAACAACTTTGTTTAAACTTTGTGCTCATGAGCATAGTAAAATCCTCACCCACAGGCTGTGATTCTCCCTTACTCACAATAGCCATCCTGCCTGCAGTCAGAGCCAAGCTGGGTAGGAGAACATGAGAAAACACACAGCAGCTCAGACACAGCCATCTCCCTGCATGTGACTGGAGTCAGGGAAGCTAGACCCCATCCAGATGTGACCATCAGGTCAGGAGGAATCCCTGGGAGTTGTCAAAACTTCTGTTTCACATTCTGTTTCTTATTTTATTACTTGACAAAGTGTTACTTGACAAAGCTCCTGCTCAGAAGAGCCTTGGGGGTTTGAAACTTCTCCCTCTGCTCCCCTTTACATGAAATCTCTCCCTGTTGTGGTTGCATGCCCTGCCTGCCCCATATGCAAATGAGTGCGGGTCTTTCAAAGCACGTGATGCCTACATAACTTACCCATCAGAAAAGGCTCTGTCATATCCAACATATAAATCAACTCTTTTCCTGCAGAACTTGCTGCCTTGCCTTGAAGGAATCCTGTCTCAGAGCTGTGGAATCTCAAACCCGTAGGATGCTAGAAGAACCAAAGCAAATCATGCTGCTCCTGGCAATTATGCTCCCGCTCCCTAAATCCAGCTATCCACCAGAACAGGTTCGTCTGGCTGCACAGCATCCCCCTGGCTGCTTCTACAGCCCATGGCACTCTGTGTGTAGGTATTTTCTTCTGCAAAGTAATAAAAATGGCAACAGGTTGGATTAGTTATACCAGGCAGAACAACCCCAGTGAACAGGAGCCGGTAGCTTAGGAGAAAAGGAGGCTACGTCCTGTGATACCTCGAGAGAGATCCCACAGGGGTGTGGCGCAGTAGACTCTTCCCCTTTATTTGAATAAAGTTGAAGGACTCCTCCATCTACTTTGTGGTAGACTGGATTTCCCACAGACAACCAATATGTTCCCCAAAGAAATACAGTTTTACAGTCGTTCCCTGAACAAGGTGACAGGCCGGTGAATTTCAGGCTGTGGCACAGCTGTGACTGCTGTTGCCCTTGGCCTTGGTTCTTTCTTCCCGTATCCTGAGCAGGTGTGAACCTGTTCAGTCAAACACAGCTAAGTCAAGCAAAGATCTCAAACAGATAGGATGGGTCTGGGAAATTAATGAA
Source organism: Parus major (assembly GCF_001522545.3). NCBI lineage: Eukaryota > Metazoa > Chordata > Aves > Passeriformes > Paridae > Parus > Parus major. The sequence goes on along the minus strand of NC_031785.1, from coordinate 10,438,537 downwards.
AAGAAATGAGTTAAAGAAAATCAGGCTGTGAACAGGTCAGCTGCAACACAGAGAGCAACTGGAGCAGGACCTTGGTGGAGAAAAGCCCCCTGAGGGTCTCCAGAGGCTGTTGTGATTTACCTGGCAGCTGGCAAGGCTGAGTCTCCAAGGAAAAAAGAACTGGCGAGAATGGAGTGAGAAGCCAGAAGTAGGACAAGGGTGCTGAAGACACCTGGATGAAGTCTGACCTGGACAGGGAATCTGATGGCAAGGGGAGCACAGCAAGGGCTACGTGGGTGGGAAGGCTTGAGCCCCAAATAGCTTCCATCCTCCTCCTTCAAAGCCAAGTCAGAGCTAAAGGGTATCATCCCTGGCATGTGGCACAAGGAGGTGTCTGTGGCACAGGAAGATGTCCATGACACAAGTAGTCTCACAACCTGAGCACCTGGACAGTGATTCATCACCTTTCCTGGCCATCACCCTTCTCCAGCAGGATTGCTCCCTGACACTCCTCTCAGCATCATGAGCATCAAACCAGGGTGGGGGCTCTGGAGGTGCCAGCACGTGATTACCCAAAGCCCCTTGAGCAAACTGAAGTGCCTGTGGCATGGGAATCATGACACCAGGGCTTTGCAGTCTGCTGTGTTGCAATGGACTCTGATTGAGGGGATTTGCAGAGAAGGCAGCACCTTGCACTGGGATTAACATGCTGCTTTGTCTAACAGACACAACTGATTTACCAAAATATGGATACGATCTAGTATCAATATCCAATTGAGACGGACAAAGACTCTTTAACCATTTTAGGGTTAAAAAGTGTATGTTTATTAGCAACTCTGGGCCAGTGCTGGACCAGTGCTGGGTCTCCCCTTAATACACACGGCCCCAAATACAGGTGAATACAGGCTTTTTATTTACAAAAATATTAAATACAAACACATATTCATAACCCAGTTGCCACCCACTCTCTGCTTCTTATGCTAATTTAAAAAAAAACAATTAAGCATGTGTAGTTTGTTCTTTGAAATGGGTCGGTGGTCTTATCATGAGCAGGGGTCACAAAAGGGAGGGAAGGGATATGGCTCTTCCTCGTTCTGACCTTTCTACCTTTTCAATGCAAAGTGAGAAACGGACCCTTGGCTGGGCTCCTAGTTTCATGTCTTCAATGGGTTTCTGATTTGCAATTGTCTTATGTTCTTGAAGTTCTTTACCAGACTCTTTGTTTCTCCTTATAAGCCCAGCTGAACAAGCATAAAGTTGACAGACAGTTATTAGCCAATGATTAACCTCTAATTTTAGCAAAGCCTCTCTAACTACCTTTAATTTTAGTAAGGCCCGTCTATTTATTTTTTTTTTAAATTAGATTAAGCAATGCTTATTTTTAATTAAGGCCTCAGTTTCTCTAAAATCTTGAATTCTTCAAAGTTTATGTCTCACAGTGGGCTCCAGCAGTTATCAGGGCCCTGTAGGCACCACAGATCTATGCAAACCCAGTTCCAGCAGGAAAAGGCCTGAAGAGAATGGAAGGTGTTCACCTACATGTCCCAGCATACACATCACTATCAGACCTGGCCTCAAATGCAGGTCACATGGCCCCTGAGCCAGCCCCCGCAGTTAAGTGCACCAAAGTGGACACAGCACAGACCCGCAGGGGAGGGTCAGGCTCATCAGGGACCTAGAAACAGTGTGGGCAGGCCAGAGTGACAGCCTGAGGTGAGCCCTGCAGTTTCCAGGAGAAACTTGGTCCCAGTGGGCCCTGGCACTGCCAGAGCTACCCTGCAACCTGCAGCAGTCTCACAGAAAGCAGGGTGGGGGCCAGTGCTGCTGGCAAGGGCTGGGAGACAGAGAGAGCTGCCGTGGCTCTGCATGGAGCAGCCTGGAGCGGGAACTGTGACTCTCTTTTTCCTTTGGAAGCCCTCATGGGCTCCACACCCAAGCAAAGGCATGAAATGGGAACCAAGGGCAATTAGCAACCCTCTTCCTGCCCCATCTGGAACTAGTGGCTGCCCTAAGCAGCACCTGGAACAGGCCATGGCAGAGATCCCTCCACCAGGTGCCAGTAAGTGAACTGGGGTCTCCCTTTTGGCTCCGCTCCCAGCAGGGAAGGCTCAACCTCTGCAGGGTGCAGGTTTCACCCCACAGCCGATGGAAGGAGGGTTCCCTAGTCAGCACAGGTTCACTGAGTTGCCATCTCAGTATAGGGCAGAGGGACACTTGCTACACATGCCATGCCACTGAGGTCCCCTGTGACTGACCCTGAAAGGAGCTACTGCAGAACACCAGCCAGTGTTGCCACCTCTATGGGGCAGCTCTGAGAAAGGTTACTTAAAAGCAAGTAAGAGGTTGTGAATTGCACCAGCACTGCCTTAGCAGTGTGAGCCCCAGCACAGCTTCTGGAGGAATAGACAGATGAAGCTACAGCACTTGGAAGGGGTGCAGGTGGGTTTAAGACCCTGCCCCACAGCAGGGGACAGGGCATCCCCAGTCCCTGGGAAGCCCAGAGGTGATGGGAAAGGACATAGAAACATATCCAGGTGCAGAGCCCCCCGGGCTCTTTGTATGCTCACCAGATTGCAGCTTCAGCTCCCCCTGCATTCTGAGAGACAGGACAGTCAGGGACTTCAGGGCTGGCAGCAGTAGATGGGCTGATTTAGGGAGAGAGACAGAAGGATAAATTAAATAGGTCACCCCACTTTATTAGCCCTACAAACAGGTAACCCTCATAAAAAGGGTCAGTTCTAATTAAACCTTAGGCAAAAGAGGCACTGGACACCAGAGAAGACACCACAAAAAAGATAGCAGAAACTGATGCCCAGGGGACAACTAACACCCAGCTCTTGCGGACAGGGGACATGACTAGCCATGGCCCTGCTGCTCCTCCTCCACCATCCCCCTGGCACTCTACTGATCCCTACTCCAGCTGCAGGCACAAGGGCAGAGCAGGGATTCATACATTGCAGTGAGCTTTACCTCAGGATCAACCTCAAAGAGAACTGCTGCATGGGAGAGAGTCCTGACAGATAAGAACAAAAGTGAGATTTGGCCTGCATGTGTCAGCTCAGGGCAGAGCCAGCACCTTCTGCCCAGCTCAGTTCAGTGCCACAGCATCATACCTGGAGAATCGGAGCACGAAACAACCCCAGATGAGAAAGGCCTTGGCCCTGGGGGTACAGCGGGCCAGGCTGTGTGTCCTGTGTCCTGACACTGTGCTACATGGGATCTCCAGTGAAAGTACCACGGATACCAAGTAGCAAGCCACAGTCGAATGTCATTCAGCTCTAGCATCATCACTGAAGTGGGAATCCCATCATGATGGGAAGCAGGAGGAGTCCTGAGATGCGCCAGGACTCATCTTAGACCACCACCACCCCTCAAGACACCTGCAGAAGAGTGCAGCTCACAGTCAGGATGTCATCCCTGGCAGTAGCCTCCACAACCACGTGAGGCAGAGCTGCCATTTCTCTATGTGGAGATGTGCACAGGAAAGAGCCTGTTAGCCTCTGCTCTGTCTCACACTCAGTTAAATACAAAACCAAGTTCTAAAGCCCCTCCGCGAGGTCAGGCTGATGTGAGCATCCCCAGGCTACAGAACATCATTTCTCTGACAGTCATGAAAAGAATGTAATCCTGTCAGGTATCAGGAAGTATTTGCCAGGTCAAGCCAAGTAAAGGGCGAGGTGTCTGTCTCAACTTGTCAACAGCCCAAAACAGCAGCTCAGAGGTAGAGGCTATCTTGCTTAGGTCTATGGCTCATTCCCTACAGGAGCCTGCAGACATGTAAACAGCAACTATGGTATCACTACCACAAACACGACAGAGGGGTTGCCACGAGGACCACCAGTTTGGGCACTACAGGGCCAGGACAGTGTCTCTGGCAGGCAGAACATGGGCAGCAGAGAGGGGCCAGGCATGCCTCCTTGGATTTCCAATCTTAGTCTTCCAACGGCAGGACAAGCATGAGCCTCTAAGGGCCAGGCTTGTCTGGAGATGCTGGCTGGAGTGTTGAAGATGCATCACTTTTTCCCATGAGCCCCCAAAATCCAGCTTAAGTCAGCAAGGGCACAGCAGCTCACCCCACACAGGCAGCACAGACAGCAGCCATGTCTCCCACATGCTGGGGAACACAGGGCTGGGGACAGTGTCCCTGCAACCCATTTAGAAACAGGAAAGGAGCAGCTTGAGAACAGCGTGGCTGATAAGCCATCAGCAGGGCAGGGATGCTCCCCAAGAGGGCTCCCAGCTTCCTCCCACAGAGATGCCACCAGCAGCCCCAGATCTTGAGACACAACACCTGGAGCAGTGGGTGTGATTAGTTTGGAGCAAGAATCCCTTGAAAACCCCGAGGAAGTTTGGGGATGGGGTGGGGGAGGCATGTGCTAGATGAAGGTGGAGTCCAGCTGGCTCATCTCATGGTTGTTGTTGGCATGAGCCTCAAAGAGCTGCTTGATCAGGGCAGATTTCTCCTGCTCCAACTGGGTGATGCGCTCACTCTTGTCAGTCACCTCCTGCACAAGATGGGAAGAAAATGCTGGTTAGAGGAGGAAAATGCTGGCAACTGGTGTGTGGAAGGTAAAATTTCATAGAACCACAGAATCATGGGCTTGGGTAGGAAGACATTAAAAAAGCCCATCTCATCCCAGCCCCTAACCATGGGCAGGAACAGCTTCCACTAGAGCCAGTTGCTCCAAGACCTGTCCAACCTGTTCTTGAACACTTCCAGGGATGGGGTAGCTTCTCTAGGCACCCTGTGCCAGGGCCTTACCACCATTTCAGGGAACAATTTCTTCTCAGTATTCCATCTAACCCTGCCCTCTGGCAGTGGGAAGCCATTCCCCCTTGTTCTGTCCCTCCAGGCCCTTGTCCCAAGGAACAGCCCCCTGGAAGGGGCTCTAAGGTCTCTCCGGAGCCTTCTCTTCTCCAGGTGACCCCCAGGCTGTCCCAGCCTGGCTCCAGAGCAGAGGGACTCAAACCCCCAAAGCATTTTTGTGGCCATATGCTATGACAGAAACCCCAGCAGTGAGCCTGGCCCTGGCAGACCATCACTCCCCTGACAGCCCCCAGCTTCAGTCACTGCCCTCTCTTGTGACCTCCATTTGTCACAGCCTTTTCCTCTGCCAGGAATGCCCCATCCCTACCACTGACTCACCCAGCAAACAGCTGGAGACAGCTGGGCACAGCTCTATGCCAGAAGGTCTCCACGTGCAGCCCCACACACCCTTCTCCGGGATGACCAAGTCTGGCCAAGCTGAAGGAACACTTCCCACTGCCTGTCATTCCTTCCCTGGCCCCATCCCATCCCCTTCCTTTCCCAGCACGCCCAAGGGCATCTCCTCCACCCCTACCTCACTCACCTTAGTGAGAAGCCGATTCTGTTCCTTCAGCATGTTGATGGCTTGCTGGGAGCCTGTGGAGGCTGGGGATGTTACAGGCACCAGCCTGCTCAGGGCTGAGGAGGGGTTTGCTGCCTGTAGAGAAGATGAAGGTGTGGTGGCCAGGCCGTGTCCATTGGTCGGACCCAGGATGCCACGACTTTCCCAGAGAGAGCTGTCCCACAAGAGATGGCCTTCAGGGGTCTCTGGCAATCCCTGGCCACTGGGTAGCTTTAGCAAGGGGCAGCCTGTGGCTGCAAGCGATTTCAGCTCAGTGATTTCTGCTTGCGAGGCTATCCCGGGCCAACTCAGAGATAGAGAGACAGGAGCATCGTATGGTGATTCCACAGAGACATTTTTATTGTCCAGCAGCACTGTGAAGGGTAGCCAGGGACATCAGCTCCCTGCTGAACTGGGAAGAAGCTGGGGTTTTTATGGGGGAAAGCCAAGGTGGTATCAGGGGGAAAATCAATGGGTTTACAAAGGATCACCACAGTCACCAAAGTATGGTGGGATAGCTCACCACGACGACAGAAGATGGTCCCATCTAAAGGACCCTCTCCAGGAGAGGGCTGAGATAAGCTTATCACAGCTCCGTCAGGGTGCATTCCTTCAAGGGAAAGCCTTGACAGGCTGACCTGCCTCCACATGAAGGGAATGAGACATTGGGCCTCTTATCTTGTGGCCCTTCCAAGCCCTTCTGCAAGGTGAGATGTTTCTATGGCACACAAAGAACTCAAAGAAGCCCAGCAGATGATTAAAATCCCAGCACAGGCCATCACAGGGTTTCCAGCCCACCAGGCAGAATGGGGAAGCATTCCTGCCAGTGTGCCTGGCTCCTGCCCAGCATGACAGTCAGCTGTGAAGTGGCTGACTCAGCACCTCATGAGGTTAGGTTTCTTATTCCCTTGACAATGGCTGTACCTTTTTGGGCATCTCCTTTAGCCCCCCAAATGCCTTATGCATCCTCCAGCCCACATCAGGACCAGCTGTGCTGTCCTCTTGGCTGTCCTCCATTGCCTTCCCAGAGCTGGGGGAAACTTTGGCAGCTCCAATGTCAGCCCAGCCACCAACATGGGTGGGACAGGATGAATCCTAAGATCACACAAACAACCTGAAGCTACTGATGTGCTGTTCTCACCTTGCCAGCAGTGGAAAGAAGGTCACCCAGGCAGCGGTTCACCTCCTGAAGCTTGGGCACCAGGCGCCCCAGGTGACTCTGGCCACCCTCAGCGAAATCCTGCAGGATGGGTTAGAAGAGGCTGGAGGTTACCATGGGGTCAGCTCCAGGTCCAGCTATCTCCCAGCCCTGTTCTCCAAACCCACACGCAGCCAGAAGAAGGCCCAGACTCACAGCACTGGTCCTCTTCTTCCCCAGGAGCCGCTGGTGCTCCTGCATGAGCTGGATGTGCTGGCAGTACCACGCTCGAGCCCGGTCTATAAGCTCCAGGCCCTGCAACAGGACATCCTTCTCCTGTTCCAGCTCCTTCATGTACTTCAGCTGCAAGACAGAGCACAGGGATGTCACCCACTCCCCACCAAGGCTTTGTCAAGTCCCAGGAGTAGGTTTCTTCATGAGGCGTGGGGGGATGTGGATACAGGCAAGGGTCTCAGCCCCTTTCCCCATGAAAGGCTACAGAGGGGCAGGATAACGACTGCTGCTTGATGCTGCCTTGGAGAAAGACCTCTGGAAGAAAAGTTCTCCAGTTTGGAGAACAACCAAACTGTGTGAAAGACACTTGGGTCACTTCTACCCTCCTGCTCAGCATTGCAGGTGCAGGTTTCTTCACCTATTTACCCAGGAATGCAGCAGGAGCATGCCTACAGCTGCCCTCCCGCTCCCTTTGGGGTGTGTCAGAACAAACATACTTGGATTTTTGTGAGCACCGAACAGACCCCTCCGTCCTGGGCTGCCTGAATAAATTCAATGTGGATTTCTCTGCTTTGCTAGCAAAAAGTCTGTCAGAAGCCGAGAGAACCTGCATGTTTGAGCCCTGATCTGCATGGAACATCTGGGAGGGGACATAGCCTTGCCCCACTGCTTGCCAGCACAAAGCATACCTGACCCTCACTGGTGTGCTCTTAAGGCCCAGAGATACATCTGTTCCTACACCTCCACCTTTGTCTTCCTCTTCTCAAGACCTTGCCCATTGGGAAGGCAGCCAGTACACTGGCTTCGTGGCCTGACCCCACTCTGGGGGAAGGCATCAACCTCCTCCCTGTCTGGCACGATTCAGGAAAGAAAGCACCTTGGAAATAATGGCAAAACATCCACATACATCAACAGACCTTCATATCCAAAATATCAGGATTTTCCTGACAACTCGCAGCTCACATGTGCAGGGTGGGCAGAGAAGAAGCCAAAGCCCAGAGATGAAGTCATCAGTGAGGGAACCCTGTAATCTACCTTTCCCCTCATGGGAGCCCACAACACTCCCTTACCATGCTGAAGTCCACACCATTGGTGATGGTGTGTCTCCGGTGTTCTGCACGGCCTCTCTGATGCCTCCGAGTGTCCCCAGCCTCTGGGTGGCCACTGTCTCCCTGGAACTGCCCAGCAGACTTTGCATCATCACCTGGAACAGAGGAAAGCATGAGGCCACAAGCTACTTTCAGCAAAATCCTCCCCACAGCCACTTCTGTGAGATGATCTGCAGGGTGGTCTTGCAAACAGGGAGTGACTGAGCAAACCACCAGCCTACTTCTGTTTTTGTCCAGGCAGGACAGGTGTCAGGAATGATTGACTCAGCTGTGCCAGGCCAGCAAGAGAGCTCAATGTCATCTTCCGTAGAAAGCAAGCAGTTTCCAGGAAAAGCTGGTCCAGTCCCACCTGGGGCAACAAAACCATTAGTGATATTGACTGCCTTCACGTGTCTTCATGGGACACCCGGCTTCCACTCAGGTGGCACCAGCTGTGCCAGGAAGCCAACTTCTCCAGAAGGCAGCTCCTGCTTGGTGATGGACTTGGCCATGTGGACATCCAGCCCAGACACTATGTCTATGATGTAACCATAAAGTAAATCAAGCTGTAGATTTTCCAAAATTTTATTAAAACCCAAACATCCTATCCTGCAAAAGACTAATCTACTACAAACACATAGCGCTGATGTAAATCCATGGATAACCTATGCTGGATCAGGCACCTCCTGCCTGTCAGCCAGGGCATGAATTCCCTGGGCACTTGCAGTGAAGTCTGTACAAGCCCCACACTGCCTGCCCTCACCAGAAACCCAGCCCTGCAGTCACAGCTGAGCCAGCTCTGATCCACTGCTAGCCGAGCTGGTAGAGCAGCACCCTGACACCCCACCATCTCAAATCACAGCATCAGGGCAGCCAAGGGTGCAGCCAGCACATCCCCAGGCAAGTCTGGGCAGCAGCCTGCTTCTCCTTCCATCCTGCCCCAGACCCCAGCCAAGTGCCCAGCACATCCTGTCTCGTGCCGCCCCCTCAGTCCTACAGCTTGCCTGCTCCCTGCACACTTTAGGTTTCCTCAAGAGTTCCTTTCCTAACCTGGCTTTTCAAGAAGAGCAGCAGGGAGCTGGCAAGTGATGGCAGGCAGCTGGGGAAAACGCCCTCTTCCCAGGACAGTTCCCCATGCGTCTGCCAGGCACTCCCATCCCTCGCACATCCTTCTACCAGAGCTGCCTGGCACAGGTCTGGCACATTCCCTGCTGCAGGCACATGAATGGCTGTGAATGCCAGTACAGGGTGTGTGGCACCACATGGGCTGGTATGTTTCTTCCCTCTGCTCCACAAGTTTCCTCAGCTGAGCACATGAACACGACGGAGGAAGGATATGAGGCAGGAGAGGGCAGCCACGGCCACAGGAGCCACCCTTCATCTTGAAGGTACAAGGTGTGGGAGTCCTATACCAGGGCTGCCTGTGCTGCCAACAGTCACACTGGTCCAGGGATAGGAGACAAGCTCAGCTGGCAGCAGGCAATGCTACACCTCAGTTTGTCACTTTGTATCACTGGGGAAAGAAGCCAGTTTGCCATGGGAAAAGTCCTCCTAGTTCATCACAGTATCTCACTCCACTTCCCAACAAATACTCTGGCACAGACAGGTCTCTAGCACATCAGCAAACACAGTCTTTGATATCACCCATCCATCTGCTTTGCCAACTCCCTTTGGTTTCATGTACCAAAATCTACCTGGGAGGAACCCAGCAGGACTGGTGTCACCACAGGTGACAGGTGATCACTCTCTGCCCAGGACAAGCAGATACCTCATGGTTGTTTTATACTTCTCCACAAGTATCCTTGGCAATGGCCAAGACAAGCCCCTACAAACCATCCTCTCCCTCCTGCTAGTGCCAACAACTCTCCAGAGGCTAGGGCCAAGCCACCCCTGGAGCAAGGGAAAGCACTGTGCTGGAGAGAAGCCAGTACCCCAGGCCACAACACACTTCCAGGGCTTTCTGCTCTGTGCTTTGACTTCTCCAGGTCCCAGCTCACAGGGGTACTACTGGGGTTAAGAACCCCAAGAACAATGCGCTCAGACACTGCTGTGACAAGACACCAAAAGAAGGGACATTGTGGTGACTTCCCTGCCCTGTGACTTCTCCAATATCCACCTCATCATCCTTGTGTCCAGTGTTGGCACCGTTGGCTCCCCAGGGACCATGGGGTGCCAAGCAGAAGCTTGCACTCTGCACCAGCACTGCTGGGCTGAGGAGAAGCTGGAAGCTGACTTAAGCAGGGACCTCAGAAGCACTTCAGCCCACACGCTAGCTGTGGCTAGTGTGAGAAAGGGGACAGAACTGTTGTCCCACTGGCTCCCTGCACCCCTGGACGTTCCAGGAGAACCACCTGGCCCCAACCTCTGCCATTTTGCCATGAGTCACATCCAAATCACCTCTGACATGTGTAGATGCTCCTCAGACCATAAAGCAGAGCTGGGCAGGCACCCTGTGAGAGCACCCTCTTCCCGCAAAACACGGGGAGGGAACATTTCCTCCGACTCATTGCAGCTTATGAGCACTGACACATCTTCTCACTGCATTTGGTTGGGGTCTTACAGAAGCCACCACATGCAGCTGGAGGCTCAGAGCAGCCTCATACCCAAATGATATACCCTTAATGGAGACAGGTCTTCCTGGAGCCACAGTCAGTTCCCAGCACCCACCACACATCTCCGCAGCAAGGTCGGAACTATATCCTGCCATGACACTGCCTAAGTCCCTTGCAGCCAGCTGAGAACATCCACCTGTTCAACTGCACCTTGGGACACCATCTGTGGAGGGGCGCACTGGGCAGGATCACAAGCTAAAAGAGATGGAATAACTGAGTTGTACTATTTTCTAAACTGCTGAATGGATCTGAAACTCAGGCCTCTTGCCAAAATACAGCCCTGCAGCATGGGATGCTAGCAGCAAGAGCTGAGGCTCTAACCCTGCCTGCAAGCTCCGGACAGTTACAGAACATCACCTGGTAATGGAAAGATCCTCAGCAAGCAGAAAGCTGCTTGTTTCTTCCCAGGGCAGAGATTTGAATCAGCTGTCTATTCAACAAACAGGATTTTTTTCAGGTTTTTCCAGATTTACACTCTTGATGATAGAACAGTCTGCTTAATAGTTCCCTTAGATGAAGCTCTGGTGGTTAGTCTGGAGTCAAAATGGAAAGCAGAGAACCTCAGACACAGTTAAAAGTTTCTTCTCCACCCAGCAGAACAGACTGGGAGGGAGTGGTTGGGAAGGGAAGGCAAACCAGCCTGACCTTCCCAAGGTGGAGGAAGTCATTGCACTCAAGGGGTGCAATAATAAGTACCAGTTCCTCACACAGACTTTGTCTCAAAAGCACTTCACAAACCTAGATAAAGAATTATTACCTACCCAGATAAGCCCAGAAACCTGGTTTCCTTATAGCATATTCTACTGACTAGCAACAAATCAAGATGCCAGTGAAACTGGCATGTCTCCTCCATGCTAAGGTCAGTGTACCACCCCGGAGGGCTCTGGCAGAGCCAGCACAGGGAGCCCAGATCCCAAGGAAAGGGCAGAGTCCACAGGGATGTGCAGGAGAGCTCTATGGACAGAACCTGGGACAGCAGAGCACATCGCCCTGGCACTGCTCTCCCATTTATTAATTGATTAATTATTTGTTATTTGAAATAGCGCTGTGGAATGATCCAAACCAAAAAGCTAGATCAGGTTTTGCATTTTGTATTTGTCCAAACCATGCATGACATCGTGAAGGAATCATTCCTGAGGGCCAGCCCGGCGCAGAGACCACCGAGCACACGGCCGCTCTGTGACCGCAGCTTCACCCCAGCGAAGCTGCTCGGCTTTGGGGGTCCCCAGGGCCCAGCCATTCTCCGAGACTCCCAGCTGTGCCACCCATCCCTGGAGAAGGTCAGGACAATCACGGACACATTACGGCAAAGCCCTTAATTCCTCCTGTCAGCGCTATAAATAGCCCAGCGCATCGCGAGGGGGGCACAGTCCTGGGCGGGCGGCGGCGCTGGGATATTCACACCTGGATCGGAGTTCAGCGAACCCAAACCAGGACGAACAGTAACTCTGGGGGAGTTCTACACCGGCCCTGAGGGGAACGCTGCCTCTGAGCCCAGAGGAGGGCACAGGGGAGCGGGGCGGACCGCGGGATCGCATCCCGACCTCCGAGCGCCAGTCCCCGTCCCGGGCGCTGCCATCACCCCCGCGAGCTCGAAGCCCCCAGCCCAGTCCCGTCACTCACCGCGGCCTCGGGGCTGGCCCTGCCCCGGTTCCCGCTGCCCGGCGTTCTTCCCCCGCCGCTCTTCGGAACAGCGAGGGCTTGGTGGCTTCTCTACGCTCCGCCGTCCGCCGCTGACACCCTCCATCGGGGGCTCAGCCCCAGGCAGAGCCGCCCGCAGCCCCAGGACGAACCTCTCGAAGGTGAGGTACCCGCTGGCCGGCGCCGCCTGCCGCAACCCCTCCATCACACCGGCAGGCAGCTCCTGGGCTTCCGTTCCCCGCCAGCGCGACTCGATCTCCCGCAGGTGCACGTAACCCCGCCGCCGGTCGTCCAGGATATCGAAAAGAGTTCGCAGGCTCTGCAGGAAAACCCGGGGAAGACCCTCGGTACCGCCAGGGAGCGAGCGGTCACCGCGCTCCGGGGCCATCGCCGCCGCTCCGAGCGTTACTCCAACGCCCGCCCCCCCGCGCCTATTTGCTGGCGGCGGGGAGTGCCGCCTTCCCATTGGCTGGCGACGGGCGGGCTCTCCGGCCATTGGCTGAGGGGTAGCACGGCAATTTGAGTTGCATGCGGCGCCCGCCCCGGCCTGGGCCCGCGGGGATCCCGCTCCTCTCGCCGGGGTAGCCCGACCCTCCCCTGCGGACGACGGACCGCGACAAACGCCAGACCCTTCCTCCGTCTTCCCCCCCGCTTTATATACTGAGCATGATGTCGCATGGTCCAAAATATCTCTTGGGTCCGTTGGGGTCAGCTGTCCTGGCTGAGTATCCCCCGACCTCCTTTATGCACCCCTATCCCTCTCCCTGGTGGGGTGGGGTGAAAAGCAGAAAAGCCCGTGGGTCTGTATAAGCACCATTCAGCAATAAGAAAATTATCTCCATGTTGTCAACACCATATTTTGGTCTCCGTATTTTCAGTGCAAATCCAAAACTGTCCCCGTAAGAGCTACTGTGAAGAAAATTAACCCAGCCAAAACCAGCACAATTTCTAACGACTTCAGAGCCGACGTGATTAGTGAACAGGGACAAGGAAAATCCCAACGATGGCATTCACTCTTACTTGCCACCTTTGCAAATGCACCCAAGAAGTGCAGCATCCCTACAGGAGGGGGAGTAGAGCACCAGAACGAAGGAGTCCTGGGGGGTGTACTTGTCTGGTGCCATGGGGGAAAGAAATGCTGACCGAGGGAATAGAATCCCATCCTCCCAGTGCTGTGGCTGGTAAGGCACCAGTGGCCAGCAGCCAGCAGGAGATGTGGTAGGAGCCCTATTGAACCACAGACATAAAAGAGGGGAAAACCCAGCAGTGTTGACAAAAATGAAAGAAACAGGATTTGGATCTTATCTTTTACAAAGTTAATATGCACTGGCATTGGTGAGAGAATGGGTTTCTGTGTTTTACAGGGAAATTTGTTGTGATTTACCAAAATATGGATACGATCTAGTATCAATATCCAACTGAGACGGACAAAGACTCTTTAACCATTTTAGGGTTAAAAAGTGTATGTTTATTAGCAACTCTGGGCCAGTGCTGGACCAGTGCTGGGTCTCCCCTTAATACACACGGCCCCAAATACAGGTGAATACAGGCTTTTTATTTACAAAAATATTAAATACAAAAACATATTCATAACCCAGTTGCCACCCACTCTCTGCTTCTTATGCTAATTTAAAAAAAAACAATTAAGCATGTGTAGTTTGTTCTTTGAAATGGGTCGGTGGTCTTATTATGAGCAGGGGTCACAAAAGGGAGGGAAGGGATATGGCTCTTCCTCGTTCTGACCTTTCTACCTTTTCAATGCAAAGTGAGAAATGGACCCTTGGCTGGGCTCCTAGTTTCATGTCTTCAATGGGTTTCTGATTTGCAATTGTCTTATGTTCTTGAAGTTCTTTACCAGACTCTTTGTTTCTCCTTATAAGCCCAGCTGAACAAGCATAATTAGTTATTAGCCAATGATTAACCTCTAATTTTAGCAGAGCCTCTCTAACTACCTTTAATTTTAGCAAGGCCCGTCTATTTATTTTTTTTAATTAGATTAAGCAATGCTTATTTTTAATTAAGGCCTCAGTTTCTCTAAAATCTTAAATTCTTCAAAGTTTATGTCTCAACTGTGTGAAGCTGTGGTTACACTGGGAGCAGCTGGAGACAGCTCTGCTGTCCCCAGCCAGGACAACTCCTGCCAACCCACCTCATCACCCCAAAGCCCTCCACACTGGAGTTCGTCACATGCAGGCGCAACACCATGGGGTCAACATGGGGCATTTATGGTGAGCGCCAGGGTGACATTGCATGGGGGGTCCCTACTGCCAGAGCCTGAAGCTATTATCTGAGCAGAGTGAGCCTTCTTCTGAGCTCAGTCTGGAGGTGTACCTGGCCCCTGTGCTGCCCAGGAATGCAAGATCTCCTCCTCTGTGTCCTCAGCTGTGCAGTTTGGGAAGGATCCAGTTATCCAGGTTTATCTAGTCATAGTTTCTCTTTTGTCCTGCCCAGCTACATGCCCTTTACATGCCTTCTGAGCCTGGGCTCCATGCCCAGCTGCCCCTTTAGAGAAGGGCTGCTGTCCCAGCAGAGCAATCATCCTACATCCTACCAGGAACAGCTGCAACTTGGGCCCTTGATCCAAACATTCCATCTTTTTTGCTTTTCTTCCCTGCCATACAGTCTGCATTGCTGGGCTACCACAGTCTCTGGTGCCCTGGCCCTGCAGCCCTCCCACTCTGCACCTCCTGGCCTGCTGTTGTCAGTGCAACTCCCTGGGAAGCAAACTGAGGATGTGATGACCTGAAGAAGACCCTGGGTCCTGGGGATGGTTCTCATTGGGATGGGGAGCTGGGCCATGCAGGGCTGACTGGAGTAAGGAGGTGCCTGTTATATCTCAGACCTGCAAGTGGGTGCTGATCATCCCTGTGATCCCTCAGCTAGAGTGTTCTCCCATCCCAGACCATCCCCTTGTGTTGCTGCAGCCTTGCTTGTATCCTAGGCTCTTGCTTGTATCCCAGGTTCCAGAATGCCAGTGCTATTCTCCTCTCAGCATGGATAAACTGTCTCCTGCCTTAGGAGGGTCACCTGGCACTACCCAGTGCTCCCTGTTCTCCCCTCCCTGCCTGTGGCTGATATTTGCAGCACTGTGAGCAAAGGCCCACTCCCAGGTGGAAAGGAGAGGTCTGTTCTCCCCACTGCAAGGTATGATGGAGGCTGAGCCTCTGCTCACCAGCATAGTTCATTTCTGGGGGACACTTCCCATCCTAAGGGGATCAAGCACAGCATCCAGGCTCTGTTTCAGTGTCCCATCAGATCTCTGCCAGAGCCAATGACTCACTGTGGCTGTGATCCCAGCCTGCTCACCTCTGTCTGCACAGCCACCCTGCTCTGTTCCAAGGTACAACTGATTGAAGGCAGATGCTCCCTCCAGGAGACCCATGTGATGGGGAAGAATGAGGCTCCCAGAATCCCTGCTTTGCTCTGCAGCTGCATACCGCAGGGACCATGACTTAAACTCCCCCACATTACACAAAGAGGCAGCAGCACACAGAAGATACCCAGCCCCGGAAAAGCAGCTGTCAGGGAGCAGAGCAGGGGCTGAGGTCTTGGCCCGCACCCTGGAGGAACACTTGCACTGTGTGGGTTCCCTCAGAGCCAAAGCATCCCTTTGTGGGACACCCATGTGGCAGTGGGTGCAGACAGTAGAGGTAGAGGTGACCCCATCCCCCTGCTGTGGTTCTGCATGGTAAAATTCATCCTGCACCAGCCTGGGAAAAACAGGCTAGGGATAAAATTAGCTGAAGTTTTTATTACTGGGATTTTATTTTTAAAAGCAATGGAAAGTACATCACTGGTGGGAAAATCCCGGAGGTCTGGGCCAGCCTGTGGGATAGCAGTATGCCTTTGCTCTGTGGTGGTTATCTTGCACACCCCAGGAGGGATGTGAGGTGGGAGTTAGCTGTAGGAACAATCAGCATGGCAGCAAGGACCATGAGAGGGCTGATCCTGCCCCCTGGGATGCACCAGGATGATGCAGTGGCACACACATGGGGCAGCTGGGACAGCTGAGCCCTGCCAGGAGGCATCACATAGCCGTAGGGTCCCTGGGAAACTCTGGTGAGAAGGAGCCTTCCTGTCTAAGCAGTACTGGTCCCTCCAGCCAGAGAAGATACAACTGGGGGTCTACGAACTCAGATAGTCCTGGAGAGATTGGAGAGGGATGGAGCCATCAGCTTTTCCAGTGAAGGTAGAAGCCAGATCCAACCCATCCTAAAGCAGGCAGTTCCCAGTGCTGGGGTGTAGCAGTTCCCTGATAAGGGATGGTGCTTCTGGACGTTTGCCTGCAATGCAACAGGGATTTTGACAAGTACAGAAAGGAGGGATCTAGTGAAGGATGAAAATCAGAAAATCATGGCTGGCTCAGGACACCCCCCCAGCTGAAGACAGCTGGAGACAGAGAGAGGGCTTGTCATGTGTTGTGCCAGGCTGCAGGAACAGGGCTGTCAGCCTGAGGGGCTGCCCTGTACCTCGATACTTCTTGGCCCTCTGTCCTGGCAGGAGAGGGCTCCTGGCAAGACAACCAGGAGAAACCAGTGGGGCTTTTCTGGAAAAGCTACCTACTTCCTGGCTGGTTCAATGCCAGGATGACAGGGATCCCTGCCCATGGACCCCCTCAGGGCATGCATCAAACAGACACTGTCCTGGGAAACAGGAGACAAAAAGGGGTTTAGAAAGTGAAGCAAGAATAGAGATTTGTACTTGGTTTTGATTTTCCTTCCAGGCAAGGATTCTTGCCAGGACGGAGATTATAGCCTTGGATACACCAAGATCCTTCCAGACCTTCAACGCCTCTAAGAGGACAAGATCTGGGCTTGGAGCTGAGGCTGGAATACATCAGTGGGCTCCCACTCACAGGGTGCAGAGGCTCAGCAGGAGCTGCACTCAGTCAGGAGCTCACTCCTGACTGAGGGAGACTGTTTAATTCCCTTATTTTTTTACTATACCGGCGTAAACACTGGTTGGATTTGTAGCTTCACTGGCCACAGACTCAAAAACACCCCAAAATGCCTCATATGTGTGTGCGGTGGCCTTAGTGCTGGGACTGGTGTGGGCATCCCCAGAAATTCCTGACAGGTCCTTGTTTCCATTCCAGTCCTGTCTGACTCCAACTTTGTGCAGGTGGAGATGTAAGTGCACCCTGAGCAAAGGCATCTTTCTGGCTCCAGGTTCACACATCTCTGCTGGAATGTGGGAAACACCCAACAGCAGGACAGGCAGCTGGGAGGTTTCCTGATACCCCACACAGTATTGGGACTCCTCCATGCAAGGCAACAAGATATTGGGGAGTCAGCCCCAGCAGCTGGGGAAGCCTAGACATCCAAGTCTTTTGCTTGGTGCAGGACTCACCCTGCCGGGAGGTCCCTGAAGAAGAGGCACTTCTGGGCTTGCATTGGCCTGCATTGGCCTGCACTAGCCAAAGAATACACCTGATGTCTCAGCTGAGTCCCAGGGTATGTCAGTCCAGGTCCTGACTGGAGTCACAGAGCCCTGAGGACTGAGAGTAGGTTCCCACTCCTCCATCTGTCTGTGCCTCCAGTGCAGCTCCCAGGCAGACCTGAGATTGGGAATGGGAGTGGGATTGATTGAGGTTTGGATTGAGAACGGGACTGGGGGATTTCTCCCATGGACCACAGCCTGTGGATGGGTGAGAAGCCTCAGCCCAACCTGAGACCAAAGATCCTTGCCTTTATTCCTTGGTCTGTGCTGCAGAGGCAGATGGGGGCTGTGCTCCATCTGGGAACATCTTTGCAGCCTCATGCTGTCCCAAATGTCCTTCTGGCTGCTACAGGGACTAGGCTGCTCTCCAGCCAGCCCCTCTCTGTCCCTGGGTGGAACTCTGCTGGTTCTTGATCTGTGTGCCTCTGCAGAGGAACCCCACTGGCTCCCAGTGCTCCCTCAGGAGCAGGTCAGGACCCCCAGGGCTTCTGCCAAGGCTAAGATCAATATTGTGCTGGAACAGCTCTGGAGCATG
This sequence comes from Parus major, assembly GCF_001522545.3. Taxonomy (NCBI): domain Eukaryota; kingdom Metazoa; phylum Chordata; class Aves; order Passeriformes; family Paridae; genus Parus; species Parus major. The sequence continues at coordinate 10,420,502 of NC_031785.1, read as the reverse complement.
TTGTGGGATTGTTTGTGCATTGCTCAGGGCTGGCCTGTGCTGGGCCAATCCCAAAACTGTTGAATGCTTCTGGATTGAACGGTCCCCTGCACTTGCTGTTGGCTGAGGAGCTCGCAGATGGGAGCAGAGAACCCTGTCCTTAACCCCTCCCTTTGGATCCCAGCCTGTTGCAGTATCTACAGGCTCATTATGTTCTTCCTGTTATTACCCAACCACATATGGAGCTGTGGGGCCACCCACCAGTGCTCCCAGATGTGCTCATCCTTGTTTTACAAAGCCACTGAACAGCCATGATTCCCACAACCAGCAAATCCCACCTCTCAGAGACATCAGTTCCTTCTCCTGATCCAGTGTCTCCTTTGATCTCCTTGAATGATCCATTGTTCAACCCTGCAGCCCTCCCCCAGGTGTCCCCACCTCAGAGGCTTTTGTTAAAAAAAAAAACACCTCTCCTTTGTCTGAGGAAGTGGCGGTCCCCTGCACTGCTGGGTGACTAATGCACTCCCCACCTTCTCCTCCTTGTACTCATCTTTCACTCTGCCCCCAGGGATTATTTCTCCTGCTCCATGGTGGGGACGAGTTTTTCTGCCCAGCTGGGATGGGTGCCAGCATGCCCTGTCTTTCCTGGGGAGTCTGTGCCTGTGCTTCTCCTTGGAGGAAAGCCCTGTCTCCCTGGGTGACTGAGCTGAAGCCCATGTCCACACCAGCTGCAGGGGATGTAGAACTACAGACAAGAGTTCTCAGGTGCCTCAGGCATGCTGGCGACACATCCTTATCCAGCTTTACCTGGGATTAAGTTCTTTGTGTTTATCCAGATATAGGGTGAGCCAAAGACAGCACAGTAGGGAGTTGAGGCTCTTGAGCTGGTTTCCCTTTGCCTGCGACATCTATCCCTTCCTCTGGGCTCCTGTCCAATGCCACAAAGAAGGATAGAACCGTAGAATAGTCCTTATAGTCCTTAAGGATCACAGAATCACAAAATCATTAAAGTTGGAAAATGCCTCTAAGGTCATGGAAAAAAGTCCTGGCCCTACACAGGATACCCCAACAATCCCACCCTGTGCATCCCTGAGAGCATTGTCCAAATGCTCCTGGAGTTCTGGTAGCCATGGGGCTGTACCCATTCCCTGGGGAGACTGGTGAGTGCCCCAGCACCCTCTGGGGAAGAACTTTTTCCTGATAACCAGACTAAACTTCCACTGACACAGCTTCATGCTCAGGTCCCATCACTGATCAGCAGAGAGAAGAGATCAGCATCTGCCTGATCTCACAGGTTAACCTGGTCCCTTGCTGCTGTGGCCTCATCACAGTGGTGACACAGGCTGTAATCATGAAAAATTTGCATTAAATTGTGGGGAGCTTATTGCTGCCCCACAGAAAACCCTGCTCCCGCATCTGGTGGATTGTCTGGTTATTTCAGGTTTCAATGCCATTTTCATATCTGGTCATGCTGAGGGGATCTGTCCCTCCTGCTATCAAAGTAGTTCCCTAAAAATTCACAGTGTTCCTCTGTCCCTGGGAATGGTCAAGGGAGGATGAATGCATGGAAAGCAGCACTGTGGAGATCAGCAGAGGTGACAGAGGTGAGACGCTGGCAGACTGACAGGGTGGCAGGCAGACAGGTGACAGCGTGGCAGGCAGAGAGATGGCAGAGTGGTAGTGCGGCAGGGCAACCAGCCTGTTCTGGGCTGGCTCCCCCACGCAGCTGCTTGCTTATTGAACCTGCTCATTTAGGCAGATTGTATGCCTCACAATCTGAGACCTGCAGAGATGACATCTGTTCTTGCCTTTCTTTGATAGTGCCCAAAGTCCAGACCCCTGTTTCTGCAGACAAACAAGGCTGCTCTCACCTCCTGCTGCTGGAGCAAGTTGCCTGCTTCATCTCCCATGGCAGAGAAAACCCTCCCTGCCCCTCATTTGCTTTTTCCCACTGAACTTCCTTGTGCATGAAGCTCAGGCACTGCCCACCTGGGGCAGCCACCTCAGCGCAGACACCTGCTCCTCCCCAGGGACATGGCTGAGTTCCCTGCGAGTGGCTGGGGCTGCCCACACACCACGGGCAATGTACTGCCAACCTCACTGCCCTGCTCTCCGGCCTGTGGTGCCTTGACAGAGCTACATGGGAAAGAGAAGTGACAAGAGATCCCCCTCCCCGCTTCCCCCCTTACCGGGGCAGCAGCTGGCAGTGCCCAAACCTGGCTGGGCTGAGCTCAGCCAGCCATGTTGGGGTGCTGCCCACCTGAACATACTGTCACAGGGTATTTGGGTATTTCTCTGGCTATAAACGTGTGTGCCTGGCTGACACTCCCCTGGGAATGGGGGTATTTCCACCCCAGCACGTCCAAGCTTCTGGTGCCTTCCTGGTTGCACTGGAGGTTGACTATCCTGGGACACCAGTGGTTGTCCATGGCTTAGCACAGGTTCCCTCAAACCTCAGCTCACACCTCCTACCCCCTTGGGGCTGGAAAGAGGGTGCCAAAAGTGACCCCATGAAGAGGAGGAGCAGCTCCCCCCTGGGGAGAGAATGAATGCCAACCCCCCTTTCAAAGCCACTCATCAACAGCCTTGGAATAGGATGGCCAAGTCTGCACAAGAACAAGGTATGGAGAACACTCACATCTCCCAGGATGGGTCCCACCACACCAAGGACCACCTGCCAGATAGGAAGTCGCTGCAAAGTCCCCAAAACCAAAAGAAGGATGAAGAACAAGTGTTGCAGTCAACAACCTCAGGATCTCTTCCAGGGAAGCAGCAGGATTCTGGGGACAAGCATGGAACACCAACGAGACAGGCCCTTGTTCATTAAACCATTTATTCAACATGGGAACAAAGTCAGATCCAGAACAAAGAGCCCCGAACAGAGGCAGGGCAGGAGTTTTTGAGGGACAGAACTCCCGAGGGTTTCCACCCCAGAGGGTGGAGTTCAGGGTCAGAGACCATTAGAAACACAGCAAGGGAGAAACCCCCCAGGGACTCAAACCCAATCAGACCTCCTGGGCCGCCTTTCACAAGGGGTTTGGGGTGGGACAATGTAACTCTTTATCTTCCCTGAGGCACGTCGCCACAAACTAGGGCACCATCCCTACTCCCACAGGGCTCCCCCAACCCTGTTTCTGCTCCCTACCATCCAGAAAAGAGATTTTTGTGTTCCTTTTCAGTCTTTGAAGACCTCATTGCTTGTCCATCTAAAGGTGAAGCACGAGGTTTGAGAAAGGGATTAAATGCAATTCAGAAAAGATCTCTCTGTGGTAAGTTGCACTGTAGAGGATGGCAGATGAGTGCCTTAGAAGGTGAGGTGGGCAGTGGGCAGCATGAAGAGTCAAGAATAGGCAGGCATTTTTCCCATAGAAACTTGAGAAGAGTCAGACTGGAAAGGCAGAAAGGCAGTGGGAATGATGCTGTGCTGAGCCTCAGGGACAGGACTGTGTTCTCCTGTGGCATAATCAGCAGCAAAGGGGAGTAATTTTTTCACATAAATTAATACATTAATGTCTTGGAATAGACTGACACCGATTTTCCAGGTTAAGTGCTTAATGAATTGAAGTAAGGACATAAACCCCTGCAAACAGACTCACAGACTGAACACAGCAGTCCTGCAGAGAAGCCCTGATCCACAGTGATGGGCACTGCCAGGGTGAGGGTAGCTCTCTGTGCCCCTGTTTAGACATTTTCTTCCCCAGACTCTGATGCCAGTCACTGCTTCGGGGACAGCACTGGAGCTCGTGCCCTGTGGGGCAGAACCTGTGCAATGGAGTGGCGCATCAGGGTTGGGGGCTCCTGCACCACAAGCCCTGGGCAAAGACTTAGCCCCCTGAGCACCTCTGCACCCCAATACCACAGTGATGGGCAGGAAGTTCTGCAGAAGGCCTAGTGCTGGTGCAATGTGTGCTGCGTGTCCTGTGTGTCAGCTGTGAGTGGCAGGAAAGCTCCTTACTTCAAAAAATATTGAGAAGTAAAGCAGGCGTGTGGAGCCTCAGCTCACACCCTCAGTGTGAGGCTGTGACCCTCAGCTTGCAACCCAGCTGCTCTAGGAGCCGTGTCCTCCAGCCTCCTCTCCTTATTATTTTGTTCACTGTTGTATCCCACCGTGTAAGCAAGCTGTAAATGTCTTTCTCAGAGGAAGGAGGGAGCCCAACCTCCTTTGGCTCGCTGCTCCCTATACAAATGCATCACATTATTCACTTGTGACCATATTGAAAACAGCCTCAGTACACATCTGGGCTCCTCAGGGCTGTCACAAAGTTTTTGCGATGATTAAAAGCAGGAATACAGCCACAGCTGTTAATCATTGTAGATGAGAGGTTCTTGGAGTTTTTCTGTATCTCAGGATGTCACGTCCTGATCCCACGTCCCACTGAATCCATCTAAGGGCAAAGCCCCAGGGCGGGGGCAGCATGGGGTTGAGCCTGGGGTCAAGGACCACGCCCGGAGGGGTATATGGGGCTGATCCCAGGGACATAGGCTGTGCCTAGGGAGGAGGGACAGGACTGGGCTGAGCCCTCCCGGTAACGGTGATGCTCGAGGAACAAAGCTGATTCTGGGGCCAGGGCGGTGCCTGAGGGGCCGGGCTGGGGCTGATCCCGAGCAAAAGAACCGTGCCTGGGGGAGGCAGATCGGTCTGGTCCCGGGGCAGGAAGATCCGAGTCCGTGTCGGGGGCAGCCCCAGGACTCACAGGCCGGGGCCACCCAGCGCAGTGCCACGGAGCCCGGTGTCCCGCCCGGGTGGGCCGGGGCGGCGGTGACTCAGCCGGGAGAGGCGGGCGAGGAGGAGGCGGGGTTGGAGGAGCGGCAGGAGCCGCCGCCGCTGCCGAGCCGCTCACCTGCCCGGCTCCGCCATGGCCCGCCGTCTGGCCGCCCTGCTTCTGCTCCTGGCCCTCGGCTGCTTACTGGGCATCCTCCTCCTCCTCCTCGGCTCCAGGGACACACGGGGCCCGCCGGGCTTCAAGGTGAACAGAGCGGCGCGGGGGCACCGAGCGCGGAGTGGCGGAGGGTACCGGGAGGTCCTGGGCTGCCAGGGGCTGGGGGAGTCGCCGTGGGCACCTCGGCGTATGGCATTCCCGGTGTGCAGGATCACCGGTGCGGGAGAGACGCCGGCGTCAGAGGATCCCCAGCGTCACGGGAGGCGCCGGGACTGAGAGGTCCCTCATCTGCGGGGAGGGTCGCAGGGAGCATCCCCCGCCGGGTGCGCAGGGATGGAGCTGCCCCAGTAGCGAGAACCGTTGTGTGGCACCTCCGCTGCGGGACCCCCGGCTGCGGGACCCTCTGCCGCCCATCCCTTGTGCCTTAGGACGTGCGTTTTGGGAGGGGAATCTGTTGGACACACCGAAAGACAGAAGCCCCCCAGGCCAGAACAGCCAAGTCAGTGTCTGCTGCTGCGGCTCTGCCTGGGCCAGGGCTCCCCTGCACACCCCAGCATCTCCGTGGCCTCCACTGCATTGCCTGAGCCAGTGCTGCTGGGTGATAAATGCACTTTCCTTTGAATACAAGCTTCTTTTTTTTTTTTTTTTTTCTTTTTCATTGTAAATTCAGATGATGAAAGAAGTTCCTGAATAATTTCTTGTTGGCCAAGTACTCCTTTTGTAGGCCAAGTCTTTTGTTTTAGAATAATTCCAGGCTCTTATCCTGAAAAATAGTTCATCTAAAACCCCTTTCTCATCCCAAGCAATTTACTTGGAAACTTTCTGAGCCAGCCTGCATGCCAGATGTGCTGCTGCCTTCTCTCTGGGCTTGTCATACATAATGAAGACTAGAATGAGAAGACGAGCTGGCTTAACTAAGATGACCCTTTTTCTTCTTCGTATAACTACCAATTATTAACTCCTTCTCTGTGAAGCCTTTCTTTGCCACCTGTTGCCACACGCTGGGGCATCTTGGGCAGTGCCCTGAGCTGGTTTCAAAGTGGATTTTATCTCTTAAAACATGGAGGAATTAGATTGGTACCAAGACCCCCGTATGTCGTACTTGAATCAGCTTGGAAAGCCTTTCTTCTTTCTGGTTCCAAGATGGACCTTTGGTTTTAAACCAAATTAATTCACAGAAACTTTTCTTCTTGTGCTTTTTTTTGCTGCTTTTTTGCTTTCTGAGTGGTAGAACCTTCTAATCTGCAGGCAGTGCTGCGGTTTGGGGCCAGGCATCCCTGATCACCTGCTCTGTCCTGACCCTGCTCTGCACAAGGCCTGATCCCTGAGTCCCTGAGGCCCAGGGACTCAGGGTTCCTGGACATGCCAAGTGCTGTAAGGTCCAGCATAGTGTGTGCTCCGGTGTCCATTAGTGTCTATTCCAATGGGGCTGGTACCAGGAAGGTGCTGAGGAGTTGCTTTCACACAAAGCTCAGTAGTGTTTTGAGAATGCAAAACTTTGTGTTATTTTAACTCAGCCCAAAAGATGCCCACATGGTTTAGAGGTTGGTCCTGCTATGGGAGACCCTAGACACATCTTCCAACAGCCTGGACAAGATGTGGTCCTTGCTGAGTCAGTCCACATTAGCTGCTGGATAGTGCTGTTCACTGCTGAGCTACAGCTCCACATCTTCCCTTTCCAGCTCCTTTGCTTGGAATATCGCCCTAAAACTGCCCTGGATTAGTAATCTTACTGCTGAGGGCTGATCCTTCCCTCATGGATCCACAGTGGAGCTCACAGCCTGAGTGTCCTGAGCTGCTGCCTGCTCTTCACAGCCCTTTTCTTTCTTCTTTTGGCAAACGTATCTCTGGCAATTTCTAAATCTTGTGGCTGCTGTGGCTACTGCAGCAGGAAGGAAATCTGTCACAACTCACTGCAAACCTGGGTGCTGCATGACTGCACCACCTTTGAGAGAGGCAGAATGGTGGGGGGACAGGGATGAGCCCCTCATGCGACATGGGCCAGACAGGAGAGCCTGTGGGATGGGGGATTGAGTCCTGGGCATAGCCGGGCACAGTGCCAGGCAGCAGCACATGGGGAATTCTCAATGACCCCATCTGCCTCCTCTCCTGGGCAGAGCCATACACTGATCAGGTGCCCCAGGCCCTACCCATAGCCTTTGGGAACATCACTGTCTTCTCTGTCCCCTCTGCAGGGGCTTTAGGATTGAGCAGCCCTGACTGGGGCTGGGCTGAGTGATGTTGCATTGGGGTTGAGCCCTTGGGACCATGGATGATCCAAGAGGCAGCAGAGATAGAGCTGTCATTGAAAAACTGTCCCAGTGTGGGGTCACAGTGGGGACCCCTCTATGTCCCCTGCTCCTGCAGGATCACCAGGGTCTGATCAGGGGGCTCTATTAGAAAAATCCTTGTGCCACCAGGAGATGCTGGTGTTGGGGACTGTCCCATATGCACAAAGCCCTGCCAAAGCCCTGGGTGTCAGCAGGCAAGCATACCGAGGCTTTTTTCCTCCCTCCTGGAGCTTCCCATCTGTAGGGCCCCTGGAGCCCACCTGCCCATGCCCATGGCTAAGCCATGACTCAGACCCACACGGCAGCACGCTCTGCTCTGGGAAATGCAGTAGCTCCAACACCCAAGCCCAGGGTATGGGCAGGGACAGAAGCTAAGACTGGGACAGGATCTGGGGCCAGGGGCTGGCACCACTGCACACCTCTGTAGGTGACCACATTCGTGATTTGTGTAGAAATGCTGGAGACATGGGGTACCCCCAGGACTGAAGGAGACAGCATTCCTTCATCACTGGGAACATACTAGACTGCCCAAGCCTGCCTCGGTGCCTTCGTGCACCATGTGCATGATTCCCACCCCTGCTTACCACTGCAAGGTGAGGACATCTTCTCCACAGGGACAGGCTGTGGTGCCAAATCCCATGTCCCCCAGGAGAGGCTGGCACGAGGCTGTGGTGGCTCCTCTCATGCCGGGGTGGCTGTGGGGTGAGCTGTGGCAGCAGCTGGCCAGGCACTCTCTGCAGTGGCAGTGCCATCATGTTGCAGCACCTTACCTCAGCCAGGCCAAGCTCTGCTGCCACTACTTCCAAGGCCAGGGGACCCATGGGATGCCTCTCACCTACCAGTCCACACCTGGTGGCAATGTGCTGGGGGTCCAGGAGAAGAGACCCCCACCCTGACCCACAGGTGTTGGCAGCAAAGGGCACTAGGATGTGCCTACATGGGCCAGCCAGTTCTGCATCCTGCCCCAGCAGTGTCACTGTCACCACAACACGTCACCTCTGCATGGGGCTTGCCCCGAATGTAGGCTCCATGCTGCCTCTCACTGCCTGCACTTCCCTAGGCATGCACATGGCATAAGTGCCCACACACACCCATGCACACGCCCCTCCTCAGTGCATGCGTGCACAGACACTTGCACCCATGTGCACACACCTTGCATACCTGTGTGCATGTACACCTGATCTGTGCACACCCATGTGCAAGCATCCCCACAGACCTACCTCCACACCTAAATTTGCACGCACCTTTCTATGTCCATGTGCACACACACAAACATCTGCATTCCTGCAGCATGTACACCATATGCACACATCCATGCACGCACATCCATGCACATGTGCACATACATGTGTGCACCTCTCTACATGTGCAACTCCACTCCAGGTATGTACCCCATAAATGCACCCTGGTACCAGTTCTCCGTGGGGTGGGAAATGGGGTACAGCCAAAGCCAGCCCTGCTGAGGGCAGGAAGAGACCCAGGGAACCAGTCTTCCTCCTGTCACGGAGGTGGGTCTCCTCCTGCTCACTCTGGACCCAGCTGTGTGGGCATGTCCCTTCTTGCCATGGGGTGAGTCTGGTGTCCCCAGCATCCCCCTCCCAGGCTGACCCCACTCCTGGTGGGCAGCACCAGGTATCTCTGGCACTGGAAGTCATCCTCATTGTCTCATACTCCAGTATCTCTTAGCCCTTGCCACCATGTAGATATCCCTGTCTCCAACCTTGTCCCTCTCTGTGGACTTCAGCTCCTCCATGGCATCTCTGGGCCAGAGACAACTCCCAGGGTCTTTGCTGTGCTCAGCCCCAGGTTTAGTGATGACCTATCAATGCTTTCCCTTTGGGGACAGCCTTATCACTCTGCTCCTGCTAATGTCACTCCAGGTGATCCTTGGGTTAATGTGGTGCCTTGTGAGCAAATCGGAGACATCTGCATGGTGGCTACAGGGTACTTGGGCACATGTGCCACCAAGGTGGACAGAGGGGTCCCCTGGGGCTGGACCCTCCTCAGAGTCCCCTGTGGGTGGTCAGTGACTGCTCATCTGGGAACCCAGGGTGGGCAGGAAAGGCAGAGGTTGCTCTGGTGAGAATGGACTGGGGTGTGACACGCTGGGCAGAGAGGATGTTGAGAGCCCTCTAAGCCTACCCTGAGCACTCACCCTAGCACCCAGCCCAGGAGGCTGGGGACGGGTGCTAGGGGGAGTTGTCAGCTTCCTTCCTCTCTGCAGTGTTTGTCAGGAACTGAAGCTGCTCCACTGCTCCAGCTTGGGCACAGAGGGGGATTCTCTGCTGGCTTGCAGCTTTTGGCCCAAGGCATGAGCAAATCACTGGGTGAGTCTGGGAGAGTCACCCATGTGAAATGGTCCCCTGAGGGAGCAGGAGGTACCACTGGTGCAGGGCCATAGCTTCACAGTGTAATTGGGACTACCTATAAATGGGTACCCAGGTGTCCCTGCATCTGCCCTGACACTTCTGTTGCTTGAGCTGAAAACCAGGTGATAGGGACAGAGGTGGCATGGGGCACCCATGGCAGGCAGGGCTGGGGAGGCTTCCAGAGCCAGGCAGGGAGAGGAGCTGCCTACTCCAGCCTTTGGCTCTATCGAGTCTGGGCAGGGCAGGAGCCGACAGAGACTCATTGGAGGTTTAAGCCTTAGATGGCTTCACCCCAGAGATGTTCAGTTGGGGTGGTGCTGTGCCCTGCCTTGCTTTCCCCCGTACTCACAGCCCTGAGGGGGCACAGTGGGGGCCAGCATGGGCAGGCCCAAGACCATGGGCAGCAGGGGTCTGGCATAGGGGTCCGCCCAAGGATGCTGCAGGGAGCACGTATGGAGCTGGGTAACCTTGTTTGGCAGGAGGAGCAGGGTTATTTATAGCCAGAGAATGGCCAAGCCATACAAGGGCAGGAGGGATGAGGGGCCTGGCTGCCCTTCTTTGGCCAAGAGCATCCCAAGGAGCCATTTCAGGTGTTCCTCCCTACCACCAGTCCCAGGGACCTGCTAGTATGACTCAGCAGGCAGCCAAGAGTGATGGTAACCTGCAGTGAGGGAAGAGCCCCCTGAGCTGCACTCAAGGGAATCCCCTTACCCAAAAAGCTGGAGTCCCTGTTCCAAATAGTATCCCAGAATGGCCAGTGTCACAGTCCTAATCACATCCCAGGGAGTGCCCTGTTTGGGCAGGTGTGGGCCTGGCAGTGCCAGGCTGCAGTGCAAAGCCTGCCTCTGTCAGATGATGCTCCGGAGCTGCTGGGCACCGATAGGGTAGGAGTGGTCGTGCACTGAGACCCAGTGTCTTCCCTTGGGAAGGACTGGAGCAGCCAGGGGACCTTAAGCCTCCAGGCCTGACTCACTGCCTTCCCCCTGCAGTATGGCATCGTGCTGGACGCTGGGTCCTCCCACACCGCTATGTTCATCTACAAGTGGCCTGCAGACAAGGAGAATGACACCGGGGTGGTCAGCGAGCACAGCATGTGTGATGTGGAGGGTAAGGGCTGGCCCTAGCCTGGGGCTGGGGGCTGGTGGTGGTGTCTATTGCATGCCTGGGGCAGGGCAGCATGGTGTGACTGCCCCTGCCATGCCCAGCTGCCTCCCTCTGTATTCACTGGTGTAATAACGTGCTCTAAAAGGTTCAGCTCTATTCCTAAAATGTCTCCCAACACCCGGCAAGGCTTGCAGCCATGCATACTTGTGGTTTATCTTTTCCTGGCAAGTACTGAACCGCCAGGGAACAATCCATCTCCCTGCCTAGGCCAGTGAGGAGCCAGGGTCAGTTTTTCACTCTCCATTTATCAACCTTTCCCAGACTGTCAACCAGCAAGGGATGCAGTGTGGGCAGGGAGATGTGGCTGGACCCTGGATGGCCTCATGCCCACAGAAAACTGCCTTTCAGACAGCCTTGATGGGGAAAAGCTGCTCACCAGGCATCTTCCCACTGAGCATCATCCCCTCACCAGCAGGGAGCTATGCTGTTTCCTCTTCACAGGTCCTGGCATCTCCAGCTACAGCTCAAACCCTCTGGCGGCCGGGACAAGCCTGGAGCACTGCCTGAACCTGGCCCTGAAAGATGTGCCCAAGGAGAAGCACGCCAGCACCCCGCTTTACCTGGGTGCCACGGCTGGCATGCGTCTGCTCAAGTGAGTGCTCAGGGGGGCCCTGTCATGCCACTCTGACATGCCAGCTTGCCACGCACAGCAGGGACAGAGGTGGTGAAGGATGGCTGAAGTGTTGCCCCTTTGCTTGGCAAAGCTCTTCAGCACCCAGCTGCCCAGTGCTGTGTTCCCTGCAGAAGTGGTCCTATCTTTCAGAGCAGGATATGCACTGCAGGGCACAGCCAGCACAGTGCTAGTGGAAAGAGGCTGGTGGGGGTTCAGCACCAGGAAAACTCACACAGACTTTGGATGTTAGGAGGAAAATCCTTTGCACCCACTGCCAGCCTGATGGGAAACGGTGAGAATAATCACCCCTCAAAAACCACACGTGGGGAGGAGTTGTGCCCCTCTCACTCAGCCCAGGCCTGATGGACCCCATTGTCCATCCCAGCAGGAGGGAACACACTTCATTCCTGTTACCTGCCTCCTCCAGCAGAGATAAAGGAAATTAGCAGGTGGTTTTTCAGGATGTGCCTATGGGTACCCAGGCAAGGGCTCAGCTCTCTCCTGGGCCCTACTGTGGCAGTGCTGGCCCCCTCAAGGGCTGCTGGGACAGGGAGGGCTCTGCAGCACTGTGGCACAGGCCTGTCACTCTGCCCTCTCACTTGTCCCACAGCATTGCAGACCCACAGGTGTCAGATGCTGTCCTCAGAGCTGTAGCAGCCACACTGAAGACGTACCCCTTTGATTTCCGGGGAGCAAAGATCCTGTCAGGGGAAGAGGAAGGGGTCTTTGGCTGGGTCACTGCAAACTATCTCCTGGAGAACTTCATCAAGGTGGGCAGGGGATAGTGACATTCATTGGGATGGCTGTGGTGACTGGGCAGATCATCATACACTTATTCCTTCTCTTGTCCTCCCTGGCTCAGCGTGGATGGCTTGGAGAATGGATCCAGCCTCAGAAGAAGACCCTGGGGGCCATGGACTTTGGGGGCGCTTCCACACAGATCACTTTTGAAACCAGGGACACAATTGAAAACCCCAGAAATGAGGTGATGCTGAAGCTGTATGGCCAGGCATACAAAGTGTACACACACAGCTTTCTCTGCTATGGGAAATGAGGTGATGCTGAAGCTGTATGGCCAGGCATACAAAGTGTACACACACAGCTTTCTCTGCTATGGGAGGGACCAGGTCCTCAAGAGGCTCCTCTCTAAGCTCCTCCAGGTACAGTATGTGCTTTGATGTGGATGCTGGCTGTCACGACCCCACAGTTTTCCCCCTCACCCTGGTGTTTACCCTCAGCCCTGGACCAGCTGAACACCTTTACTAGCCAACTTGGGTTTTGCCCTCAACCGTTTCCTGTCTTCCCATGGTTTTTGCCCACCATCTCCATTATATGATGCAGCCCTTGGCTAAGAGCCAAGATACCCCAAGCCATTTTGAGACACTCTTGGCAGCTGCTGTGTGACTCACTGCTCAAGCTCCAGGGGAGCTGTGGCTATGGCACAGCTCATGCACCCTATGTGTGTGTCCCTCCTCTGGCAGGCTGAGAGCTACCAGGAAATTGTCTTCTATCCCTGCTGGCCTATGGGCTACAACAAGAGCCTATTGCTGAGCAGCATCTATGACAGCCCCTGCACGGAGAAGGAGAGGCCAAGCCTTGCCCTCAACACCACTGTTACCTTGGTTGGCACCGGGAATGGGAACCTCTGTTCTCTGCATGTCAGCAAGCTCTTTGACTTCACCAACTGCTCTTTTTCCCGCTGCTCCTTTGATGGTGTTTTCCAACCGAAGGTTTCAGGAGACTTCATTGTAAGTCCCGGCATGGAGGAGGGTGGTGACACAAGCTGCTGGCTGGGCAGGTTGTCCCCAGCATATTGTGGCAGCAAAGCCAGACCCCCAGCTCTGTAACAGTGGTTGCTGGTGGCCACCACACTGGTCAGAGTGTCAGCTCATGGTGAGAGAGTTTACTCCCAGCCTGTCCCACAGCTGCTCCTTTCCCTCCATCAGGCCTTCTCTGCCTTCTTCTACACGGTGGACTTCATCCAGACCGTGATGAGAAGACCCGTGCACCTGCCCAGCGATCTGAAGGATGCTGCAGAGACCATCTGTGCCACCAGCTGGAGTGAGGTGGGCTCCCTGGGCGTTGTGGAAAAGAGGGGGCTGTTTCATGTGGGGTAGCACCCGGCTTTGAGAGAAGCCCTTGGAGGTCACTGGGCTTCCTGGCACCAATGGAGTAGGGGGTAAGGCAACTGATGGTTCCCATATTGGACTGGGAGGAGGCTCAGATGGGTATGGGCAGCCTTGGCCTCACAGATGTAACCACCCTGAGCTTCAGGCCACAGACACAAACCTGGCCATGGCTGGCTTGACCCCTCTTCTTTTTCCCTCTGTGCATCCCACCCAGCTGCTCCAGAAAGCCCCCAAGCTGGAGAAGAGGCTGCCAGATTACTGCGCTGTCAGCGCATTTGTGTATTTGCTCACCACCAAAGGCTACAGCTTCAACAACCACTCCTTCACCAACATTGCCTTCCAGAAGAAGGTAGGTAGCATCCCCATCCCATGCGATCTCTTTGGAGCTAGGCCAAAGAACCCTGCAGGAGAAATAATGCAAAATGGAAAAAAGAGCCAAGCAGAATCAAGGAAGAGCTCAGTGAACAGGGGCAGGGTGGAACTCTCAGTTTTTGGAGGGATCTCCTGGGGGATGGAAACAAATGAGCTGAGCTGGCTATGAGGTGGTCATGGGGTCAGGTCCTTCAGCCCTTCCTTAGCCCTCAAGACACCAGCCATCCCACAAAATGCTTTGCTGAGGCTTTTTGGGAAGTTACCTCAGGGCAGGATGATACTTTTGTCTGCATATGCCATGGGCTGTGCAAGGAGATCAGGACTGGCCTGAGCACACAAGGTTTACTCGCAGGGGATGGGCCCAGTTCAGCACGGGGTGGTCACTGCTCTGTCCCTGGGCTGGCTGGACCTGTGGGCAAGCAGAGACTCAGGGGGCTGTGGGCTCCCCCACACTCTTCTCCCTTGGGCTGACACTGAGGCAATTCCTGAAGGGTGTAGAGCACAAGTTTTATGAGGAACAACTGAGGGAGCTGGTGGGGCTCAGCCTGGAGAAAGGGAGGCTCAAGGGGGACCTCCTCACTTTCTACAGCACGCTGACAGGAGATTGTACCCAGGTGGGGGGGTGGTCTCTTCTCACAGGTAACATGTGACAGGATGAGGAAATGGCCTCAAGTTGTGGCAGGGGAAGTTTCCGTTAGATTTTAGGAGAAATTCCTTAATGGAAAGTGTGGTCAGGCATTGGAACAGGCTGCCCACAGATGTGGCAGTTACCATCCCTAGAGGGATTTAAAACGTGCAGATGTGGCACTTGGGGAAATGGTTTAGTGGTGGCCTTGGCAGTGCTGGTATTACAGGTTAGACTCCATAATCTCAGATGTCTTTTCCAACTTCAATGATTCCATCATTCTATGACTTTGAGGTCTCCTGAGGCCCATGCAGCTGGACTGGCTGGCTGGTGACCATGCCATGCTGTTTCCACAGGCAGGAGAAACCTCCATTGGCTGGGCCCTGGGCTACATGCTGAACCTCACCAACATGATCCCAGCAGAAAAGCCCTCCTCCCACAAAAGCATGTTGTACAACTACTGGGTCATCCTCATCCTGCTCTTTGTGGTCACCACCCTGACATCCCTGGTGACTGCCATCTGCCTGCTCCGGCACAGCAAGTCCAGCATAATCTGATGGCAGGGACAGGGTGGGCCATAGCTGCAGGACCAGCACCATCCTACCTGCTGGAGGCTCCACAGTCTGAATGCTTGGTATGTGGCAAGTGCTCAATGTCCTCCTCCAAGGCCTGACACCGTCCCAGAAGGAAAGCTGTCCCCTTTTGCCCTCCCCTTGCCCTCAAGCTGCAGGAAATGAAGGACAGGAGAGGATCACTGGCCCTGTGGGAGAAGGGTTTTTCCCAGCACTACTCAGGGATGGACCCTGGAGCAAGCTTGGGAATGGGACATTCAGAGCTAGGACATCTTTTTGCCGCCAGAGCTGAGCTGAACTGGGCCAATGAGCCCAAGCAACAACAGGATTCATTCTCATGTGTATGTGTATGAATGGGGAATATTACTTACACTAGTCCTTATAGCCGACATCACTAGCCTGTCCCCAGAGCATCAGCCCTGTCTCCTGGGGAGCTCTGGACATCACCTGAAGCCCATGGTGTCTTTCTGGCTGACACACAAACCCCACTGACCTTCCCAAAGGCAAGGTCTTGGCCTTGACCATTTGCCTCAGCTTTGGGTAAGGACTTGGCAACGACCAGACGTGGGAAGATGGCAGCTTCCAAGTCCCACTTCAACAACCAGACATGGTGCCTTCACTATCCCCATGGTTCCTATGCCAGACTTGCCTCTGCCACAGCCAGAGACTCCTGCACACCCCAGTTCCTGCAGCTCTGTGGTGCATGGCTATGCTGGCACAGAGCTGATGGGCTCCCACAATGTGGGGCTTTGCTCTGCACTGGGATTTGAGCCTGGCATCACCCCACACCAGGCAGCTAGGAGGATGCACCTTCATTTCCAATTGAGTAACAGGGATGTACAAACATGAAGGTTTGGTTTTGTTTGAGTTTTTTTAATAATCTGAAATAAACCTTTGTAACCACTGCTATGGCTCAGTGGCTTGTGATCAGCAACAGGCAGTTCAGCCTGGCTGTCCCACAAGGACGGAGTCCCTCAGCCACATGTCTGGCTTGAAGACCATGCCCGAAGAGCTCAGCCGTTGCAGCCCATCCTGTACTGAAACACCATCAGGGCTCTCTGCACTCTACCAGCCTGGAGGCAACCTCAAATAGACCAAGTCTCACTCCAGACCCACGTCCACCTGGAGGTGGAGGAGCTCCAGCCAGCCACAGTCACCAAGCTCATGTTTCCCCAGTGCTGGAGGTGCAGCCACCCCAAAGCTGGGAGCAGGCAAGTCAAGCTGTCCCTCACTGCCACAGCCTCCAGCAAAACAACCTGCCAGCAGCCTTCACTGACAGGGCCCAACACTGGCGCTCAAGGGCGGCAGAAAAGCAGCTCACATTTGCTGCTGCAGTCACTGGCCGTTCAGAGGCACCAGGACACACACTGCGGTTCTCAGCAGCTGCATGGGACTGGTCCCAGCCCTCAATCCTTTGGGAAGCCTCCCCCTACCTTGCACGTTCCACAAACACTGGAGAGAAGTGGCTGTAGGGAGCTGCAGTTCTCACTGCCCTCTTTGCTCCTGCTGACTCCACCAACTCTGCTCTGTGGGTTTGCTAACTTCCCAACACCCTTCCCTGCTCCAGCTGAACTCCTGGAATGCCATGCTTTACTTAACACACCTGTTCCCTGCAGCACTTTGCTTTCAGCTTTCCACTGGCTGCTCCCCATCTCTCTGCACAGGGCAAACCTGATTCCAGGTCAGATGATGCTGTGAATCCCCAAGCCCAGTTTCCTCCCCGAGCTCTTCATCTCCTCAGCTCAGGGACTCCCTCCTGTGGTGAGGTTCAGGGCCTATCTATCACAAGGAAAAGGCACTTGTTCCTGGAGATGAAACCCTGCTCCAAGAACCTGGGCAGCTCCCAAAATTCAGGCTGAGTTTTCTCTTCAAAGAAATTCAGCTGCAGCTGAATCAGAGCTGGACATCCACCAAGAGCAGACAATTTACCTAGTCAAGACTTGGAGTCTGACATGGAAAACCCCCACATGGCCCACTGTGTGCATGGGATTCTACATAGTACCTTTGCCTTGACGAGTAGTTATGGATCTGGATGGGCAGTCTGGGACTAGCCAATGTCAGGTGAGCACTGCAGAGAGGGGCCCTGGGCACACGGTCACCCCTGTTGTGGAGGAACAAAACACCCCAGAGGCCACCCAGCTATGAGGCTCAACTCGGGCCTATTCAGGTAAGTATGAAAAGCCTTGCTGCTGCAGTGAAGGGACTGGCTGGGATTAGGAAACATAGGGGACACAGCAACAGTTCTGCCCTCACAACTTTGCCCAAACCTGTCAATGCCTGCAGCTGTCTCAGAGCAATCTAGGTGCTGACTGTGACAGCCATCACCACAGAGGGACCAAAGCAGTCTGCTCCAACATTCACTGCAGAGGTTGCCTCAGGTCAGCATTCATCACCTGCTCTGTCCTTCACCTCATCCACAACGAGTGCCTTCAGCTCTCAACTTTTATTGTATCCGCAGTGCAATGTGCAGAGGCCATGGGACAGGCAGCAGCAATCCCTGAGGTATCTCCACCATGCTCTCACTGCAGGATCAAGTCCTGTGAGCTTTCCAGCAGTGTCACCACGCCTACCACCCTCACAGGCAGCATGGGCAGCATCAGGTTGGACAGGCAGGAGGGAGTGAAGCAGGACATGGGCACGGAATGCTGTGCTCTGCTGGCTACTCCACCATGTCACCGTACCTGTTCCTCTTCACCAGTGGTGCGATGCTATCCCTGTCCTCTGCACGGGGGAGGTTTTCTGCAACAAGAAAGTACAAGTTCCCTGGACTTTCAAGTACCCACCCTAGTAAGTTTGCCAAGGGTAGGAAAAGAACCACAGAGCCTTGGTGAAGCACATTAAGCCTCTTCAAGTTGTCCTAGTTTTAGGAGCTCATGTGTGGGAGAGAGCAGTGAGCAGAATTGTCCAGCAGCACTTGTCTTGATGCCCCTCCAGTTCTGCCACCCTACTGAGCAGCAAATCCCTCCACACCTCAGCTGCTCTCTCCGTCCCTTAC
Source organism: Parus major (assembly GCF_001522545.3). NCBI lineage: Eukaryota > Metazoa > Chordata > Aves > Passeriformes > Paridae > Parus > Parus major. Next base: position 10,402,513 of record NC_031785.1, on the reverse strand, counting down.
CTACTCCTACCTCTTCCAGCAAATGAGCCTTTTGTGCTGGCTTTCATGAATACCCAAAGCAAATGGGGCAGGAGGCAGCAGCAAGTGCACCCAGCCCACATCACCAGCCCTGCTGAGGAACCCACTGTGCCAGGTGCACAGAGGGATGGGAGAGGCATGAAACCAGGTAAGGAGCTCCACCCAGCATGGGTGCTCCTGGCTCCCACCCCTTGGCTGCAGGGTGCCAGGGTGAGATTTTGGCAATGACAGTCACCAGCTTACAAGACAGGAACAGCAAAATAATTATTGCAGCAGAGAAGAACCAGGCACGACAAGCTCAGGGAAAGCAGTAGGAAGATATGACTGTACCTGCAGGCTGACCAGTCACAGCGAGCTCTTGTGGGGACTTGCCTGTCTCCAGGTAAATCCAAAAGTTGGAACATTTCTGCGTCTCAGCTCTGGTTACCACATAGCTTCCGAGGGACCCTGCAGCTGGGGCGGCCAAAGTGCTCCTGGGAGCGCCAGCAGCACCTGCCTGCTGCCGCGAACCCTCCTGAGCCCTGGGGGCCGGGGCACAGGGAGGTGGCTGGAGCCAGAGACGAACCCCCATAACAATGGCAAACACCCCACTACCGCTCGGGCTGGGTACTTACCCGCAGCCAGCAGCAGGCTCCACTGCGGGCTGTACGGCAGCTTCTGCCGCGCCAGCTTCTGCACTGCGAAGGCGGCCCCGCTGCCTGCAGAGACGGGGGCCGGGGTTATCGGACGTTCCCGCTGCCCCCGGGGGAGCGGCCAAGGACATCCCGGGGAATGGCGGGGTGGCTGGACGGGCCTATACCTGCCAGGAAGGTGCCGATGCCCTTCATGAAGGCGTGAGACTGGCAGGCCGCGTACTGCTGCAGCGCCTGCGAGGATGCGTCAGCGCGGGGGCCGGAAGCCCACCCGACCCCCTCAGCCTCAGCCCCTCCAGGCCCCCCAGCCCGTCCCCCGCGCGGCGCACCGGGTGCTTGGCGGCCACACCATCCTCCACCCGCCGCACACCGAGGTTCACCATGGCGGAGCTGCCGGGGCCAGCCCTGGGCAGGATACGGCGCTCCCGCCCCCCCTTTGTACCCGCCCCTTCCACCCCCCTTTCCGCCGCTGCCATGGCGGAACCGGTAGGGCCCTTTCACTTGCTCCGAGCCGGGACAGGCCGATTCCTCTGCTACTGCGGACCCGACGGCACTGTCTTGTGAGAGCGGGGCGGGAGAAGGAGCAGGTGGGGAGCGGACACGGGGCCGCGCGGGGGCCCTTACCTGAGCTGCTTCCTCCCGCAGTGTGACCGACGCGATAGAGGTCTGGGCCGGGGAGCTCGGTGGCTGCCCGGTGCTCGGCTGTGTATGTACCGGGGGACAGGGGGCGGTGGGAGAGCCCGGGGTTGAGATCTGGTGTGCCGGCGGGGCAGAGATGGATCTGGACCCAGGCTAGGCCGTGTTGGACACGTTCTTCTCGTCTCCGACTCTGCAGCGGTGCCCGCCGGAGGAGCACGGCGCGATGCTCAGGTGGGTGCCGCCGCCTTGGGACCTCCCCCGTCACGGACACCCTCTCGCCCTGTGCTGCCCCCACCCTAGGCCCCACTTCGCCCGGGGCTCCCTCTCTTTCCCGCTCTCCTCACCCCCGCTCCCCGCAGGGCCGCCCTGGGCCATGGGGCCGCCGCGCTGAGCCTGGGCCCGGGTTCGGCCACGCTGCGGCTGCCGGAGGAGCCGCGGTGCCCGGCCCTGGTCCTCGCCCAGCTGCCCGCCGCCGAGGCGCGCAGCCAGTTGCAGGCGCTGATCTTCGGCATGGCCGGCTGCATCGAGAGCCTGGAGAGGCGCCTGAAAGGTCCGTGGTGAGTTTAGAAGAAGGGAGAGCTGGCAGCTCCTGCCACCTTCATGGGATCACCCCCACCTAAAGTGCCCTAGGCGCCCCAGTTCAGCTGCAGCAGGAGAGGGCTTCACCCCAGGTGGTTTATTCTCACCAGTCCCAGTGGGCCAGCAGAAGAGCTGCTGCCCATCACTTCCCTGTTCGGGTTGGCCCGTTCTCAGAGCTGGCCAGGGTCTGCACCAGACCCCCGCAGGCAGAAGAGACCCTGCCTGGGCCCAGAGGGCACAGTGGTATGGCTCTATGTGGAAACACAGCCCTGTCCTCGTGGTCACCATCCATCCAGCACCACACCAGCATCCCGAATGTGGGAGTCAGCTTACAGACATCTTTGTTTGAGGGGTCTGGGAAGATTTTGGAGCAGCAGTAGTCTGGATGGAAGCGCTGAGAGGAGAATGGGGCTCAGGTTGACTGTGGAGGGAGCTTGCTGTGGAGGCTTGAAGTGCTGCATGCAGAACTGGGGAGTGTTGTTGCAAGCTTTGGCTCTGGCTCCTGTCTCAGTAGCAGTGGAGACGTTATCATCTTCCTGCAGCCCTGAGAAGAACACTGCCCGGAGCCAGCAGCTCTTCCTGCCAGGTAGGCACTGCCAGGGACACCTGCCCTGGTCCCACAATCTTTTGTCTTCTCCTCCTTGGAAGCTGCTGGTCCCTGTATCCATGTGCTCTTCAGGACACTCTGAATGCCCTTGACTGTGGCTGCTGGCAGCCACACATTGTCCTGGTGCTCTTCCGTCAGAGCAGGAGCAGTGCTTAATATGATGGCTCTCAGAGTGTCTGGGATACTCAGGTCAAAGGCTGGGCATTGCCAACCTCAAAAGGAGGGCAGACTTTACTGTGCTCCAGACTGGAGGCTGTGGCGGATCCATGGCTCCTTTTGGGAGGAGGTCAAGTTTGGCCCTTTCTTGCCCTTTGTGGCTGCTGGTCTTGCCAGGCTGGGCTCCCAGAGGCTCCCCCTGGCCCTGGAGGGACTGTAACTCCTGGGTAACTTATAATCTGTGTACTGCCTGTTCATGACTGAGGTAGACCGCAGCCCCAGGAAGAGTAGTGCTTCTGGCTCAGCTTTGTCAGCCAAAAGGAAGGTCCATGGGGAGTCTCTCATTAACCCTGGTTTCAAAAGGTCAGTGCTGGGGCTGGGTACTGCTCACTGGGCACCCTGTGAGCTCTGCTCCAAAGCTATGGTGGCAGCGGGGCTCGGGGCTCTGATCTCCTTTCAGCAAGAAGGCACCATCTGGAGTGAATTTCGAGGACTAGTGATGTCCTGTACCCTGATGACAGCCCTATGGACCCTATGTCTGAACAAGGAGGTGTCCCTGTTGTTCCAGACCTACTGGGCTCTTCGACCCAGGGAGACAACAGAGCCAGCAGCCACCTCTCAGCTGGGGTGATGGCAGGACCTTTGGGGAGGACAAATGGAGCAGAGGGGACACCAGCGCAGTGGGGTTTTCCCCTGCAGCTCTTCCCTGCTGGCAGGGAAGGTGCTGACCTCACTTACCATGAACTGGTGGAGTTTGGATGGAGCCTTCATACCATGGAATGGAAAAATTACCTGTGCTTTGCTTCTTGCCAGTAAAGGTGTTTTTAGCCAGCTGGTCTCTCTGGGTGTGTCTCCCCATTCTGCCTCTCCCTTTCTCGGGAAGCCTTGAGCCTGTTTTAACTGAACCTGGGGGTCCGGGCCTCAGAGAAGTTCCCTTCTCTGCCATCTTTTTGCAAATGGGCTGATGGGTGTGTGGTTAGAACCTGACCAACCCCTCTGGAGAGCTGTGAGGGTGAGCTCTGCCTTGCTGCACACTGGGAGAGGATGAGGAGCTTGTAAGGGAGGAGCTGCTGGGGTGTTCACTCCAGACTCACACTGGTCTTGCTTGCAAAGCTTTTATTGATTTCCAGGAGCTCTGAAGCTTAGCTTGGGCTTTCCTTGCTTCACAACACCCAAGTCTGTTGAGAGCTTCCTAATAGAGATTTCTGGGGGGAACTGACCTCTGCCCATTGCCTGTGCCATCCCTCTCCAGCTCCATTCCTAGGTCTCTATGGGTGTGCCACCTCACCTGGTGCAGGTGTGAGGGCACCCTGTGGTGCCTGCAGCTCAGGTGGGTGGCATAGCGTGCCTATGCAAGTGGCTGCAGGGCAGCTTGTTGTGCCCAGCTCTGCCCCTGCCGTCAGCTGGGCACAGCTTTGGCACCAATGGTGCCCCTGGCTGTGTCCCCTTGTCCTCATCCTGATGCTCGAGGGGCCACAGAGCTTGTCCTGGTTGTGAGGAAGGGTGGGTGGCACAAGAAGGCCTCGGTGCACTGCAGATTGCTGCCAGCACCTGGGTGCCAGTGGAGGGAATTTGGGTGCGAGTGGCACAGCTCTCCTGAGCCCCTGCAGGCAGGTAGGGGCAGGGTGGGCGCTGACCTCCTGCCTGACCACAGTCTTGGCCCTGCACCCACTAGGGCACGTGCCCGGCTCACTGCAGTGCCCGGACAACGGAACGATAGGCTTGTATAATCTCCTGGCTATTGGGGCAGGTGTATTTGAACTCCTTAGTTTCACTGGCACTGTTGAGGTACCGCCACACGCCCTGCAGGTCCTTGGGGATCCCAAAGCGGCGGTAGTGCTGGCACACGACCTGCAGGCACAAATGAGAGAGACTTGCCTGACACTGTGCCAAGGTCTCTACCACCAGGGCAGGCACCAGTTGGGAAGGGTGGCAGGGAGCCAGGAACATCCCTGGCACTGCGAATTTGAGGGCTGGCACTTAGGAGGGGATGCAGAGAGGAGTGGAATCTGTCGGAGGGCCTTGTGCTGGGCAGGCTCCTGGGGAGAGGGATGCTGGGGGGCACAGAACTGAGAGAACAACTGGGAAAGGAGCAGGGGCTTGCTGTAAACACCAAGAGGAAAGTGAGGGCATGGGGATGCCAGGGAAAGGAGAAAGGCATGGTACTGGGATGCCAGTGGCTTACCTGAACGATGTTGAGCTTGGGCAGCAGGTTGCAGTCGGCAAGCGTGAGGTGGTCTCCGTCAAGGAAATGGCGCTGGGAGGCCCGGAGGTGAGGGTCCTGGGCCAGCTCGTGCTCCAGAGGGGTGCTCAGGTACTCATCCAGCTTCAGCAAGGCACGCAGCAGGCTGCGCTGCAATGCTGCAAGGAGGGCGGTAAGGTCACAGTACAGCCGTGCTCCGGGCATGGGGCCCCTGCTCTGCTGCAGCCTCCTGCCAGCCCCTCCCTGTGTCCAGGCAGCACCTGTCAGCTGCTTCCCACCTGGCTCAGGCTAGCACCTGCCTCTGCCCTCCCACAGAGAGCTGACACAGCCATGCTGGCCTGTGTAGGAAGGGCGGTGCCTGGACAGACCTGACTGTGGACTGGGTGGGGGGACTGGGAAAGCTCAGTGTGACTATGCTAGGCTTTGCGGTGTGGCACCCAAGAGGTTGCATGGGGCACTCCCCCAGCTGCTCCTCACCCTCATCCTGTGCAGGTACCGGGTTCTTGATGAAGACAGAAAACTTATGGAAAATGTCATTCCCAGCCAGGCTTGACTCCGGGTAATGCGGGACCAGACTAGGGCACCTGTGGGGACATGGGCACAGCTGAGGCAGGTAGCAGAAGCTGACAGGCTCATTTCCATCCCTCAGCTTGTCCTGCCCTTCTCTGGGGGGCCACTTCCTCCTCTCAAGGCAGCACCAGCCACTGACATGGGGGGGCCCAGCTGGTCCTCCAGAAACTCCTCAATGGTGATGGTGTCAGTCTTGGGCTCGCCATTGTAGAGAAGGACGGGCAGCTGGGCACCTGGTGCAAAGTCCTTCAGCACGTCCAGCGCCCTGTGGGAGATGGGTACACCATTGATGCCTGGCATGTCCAGGGTTCTGCAGGGCACTCTGTGTACGTGTGTGTGTGTGTGTGTGTATGTGTGTGTGTGTGTGTGTTCATATTGTGCACACGTGTCCCAAGCAAAGGGAGTTCTGGGGCATCAGTGCAAAACATAGTGCACTCAGGCCCCTCCTGCCTCACTGTGTGCCCAAGGAAATACCTGCCAACCTCCCCCAGCACTAATGGTCACCTGGGGAGGTACAAAAACCTCCATGCATCCCATAGTGCCCACCCTTCACATCCCTTCCCAAAGGGTTGGGGACTTACCAACCCCTCACTCTGCACGTGATCCTGGCCCCAGGGTTGGCACCCCTCGGGAGGGGACGGCCACTCACCTCTTCACATCCACAGTGGTGAGGGTGAAGGGCACCCCTTTGAGCAGCAGCACCATGAAGAGCCGCTGGCAGAAGGGGCAGTGCCCCACGCTCTCCCCATCCTCGCTTGCCTGTGGGCACAGAAGGAAAGCTAAGCTGTCCTTTTGCCCTGGCATGGCCCGACTGGGGGCAGCCCCAAAGGGTACAGGGTGAAAATGATAGGGCACATTCCCCAGCCCAGTCTGGCAAGCTGTCCTGCAGTCCATGGTACCTGCTATGCCAGGCAGGACACCAGCTCCTGGCCTCTGCCAGCTCACAGAGCTTCAATGCCACACTCCAGAGCAGCCATATGGCACAGCAGGTGCTGGCCCTAGCACCCTCTGAGGACAAGGACCTCCAGGCTGCTCCAGCCTCAGTGTCGAGGGGCAAGGGCTTGAGAGCAGTAGTGGCAGCAGGGATGGCAGTGGCAGGGGACAGTCCAGGAGCAGAGATGTGCCAGAGGAAGATGACAGCAATATTGGTGGCCCTGTCACCCCCAGCCACAATCCCAGGTGAGCCCCGTCCTGCCTGCACAGCCAGACTGCACCAGCCAGGCAGCGGCTGGGAAGGGCCTGGAAGGGGCAGAGAGATGCTGTGGTGCCCTACTGCACGGCCCTACTTTCAGGGGGGAACCTGGTCCAACCTCCCCAAGTTTAGCCTCCACAGACCCTGTGCTTGCAGGGCAGGAATCAGCAAACAGTGCGCCCTGGAGAAGAGCCTGAGCTGCCTGCTGTCTGTCTCCCCACCTACCTGCTGCCCAGTGCCTGCCCCACTGCCTGTTGTCAGCCCCATTGCCTACCCGGTGCCCGACCCCCTGCCCACTATCTGCCTCCGTGCCTGCCTAATACGCCACATCTGGGCACTGCAGCCCAGCCACCCCGCCCACTGCAACACTGCCAGGGTTGGTTGCCAGGGCTACCCACTGGCCTGGGGCACCGACCTCAGGACCCCCCTCACCTTGATGAAGAGCTGGATTTGGGGTTTCTCAGCCATGCTGTGTGGCAGCTCCTGCTGCACTGCTGGCTGCACCCTGAGTGCCCCAGCTGAAACCACAGCCCCTCCCAGCCCACATTCCTGCTCGGGGTGCACCCACACCCACCCATGCCTGGCCCCACGGCATAGGCAGGATGCCCTGCTACAGGGCCCAGCCACGGTGGCTGCTGCCACCCCCAGGCCCATAAGGGCAGCTAGTGACATTGCCAGCTGCTGCCACTCCTGCCTGTACCCCCAGCTACCCCACACTGCCTGAATGATTACAAGCACTGGGCACAGACCTGTGTTGTGCACTCCTTGCCCCTAGCAGGTCCCCTGCAGCCCCATCCTGGGCACTGCCACTCTCCTCCTCCAGGCCCTCCCAGGCACCCAGCCCTGCCATTCCCCCCATGCTCAGCTACAAAGCCTCAATGGATCCAGTTTATTTTTTATTTAAAACGATCATTATTTTCATCTTATTTTTGTTTGGTAGCAATATACAAGCAGCTCCAAGACGTCCCCACCCCCAGGGGCCCCATGCCTGGGGCTGAGTATAGCAGCAGTAGCACTGGCACTATGCCCACGGCTGGTGGCCAAGGACGTGCAGGGAGAGGCAAGGCTGGAAGCGGGGCCAAAGTCAATGAAGTGAACAGTGTTAAGGCAGCAGCCACCCCTGCCCTGGGGTGCTACCTTCCCCACTTGCTGCTGGAGTGACTCTAGCAGCAACTGTGCCCAGACAGCCCTAAGCCCAGGGCAGGGAGGCCACTGTGGCCACCCAGGCTGTGAGGGCACCTCCACTGACCCTCAGAAGCCATGGGGATGACAGCATGGTGGGCAGGGGGAAGACTGGGTGGACAGGGAAGACATTTTGTGACTGGGCTGCCAGTGCCCTTCTGGAGCCTGGAACAAAAGTGTAGTGTAGCAGGTATCGAGCAAGGATAAAGCCCAGAGCACAAAAGCACTGCCCACCCTGGGGTGCCCCAGGGTGCCACCAAGATACCAGCTGGGGACTCAAAGATGACACTATCCCCTCTCCCTGATGGCAAAGGGCAAACTTTGAGCTGGCTTGTTCACCAGCATCCCCTGGGGAAGGCAGAGTACGGCCAGCATAGGAGCAGGAACATGCCCCTCTGTCCCTTCCAACCCATCCCAGATCCAGCCAGTTTCCCATATGCCATTTAAAAAAAATATGGTCTGGAAAACCTGAAAATAGAGCTTCCCCCACATTTCCCCCTATTGAAAATATTGTATATTGTATCACAATCTATAGCAGATGGTCTATGGGGCTGATGGGACCAGGGGGCATGGGGACAGTTGAGGTCAGGCCCTACTCCTGCATCCAAGTGGGACCAGAGCCAGCGTCTCCCCACCTCCCGTGGCAGCCAGCTGAGGTCCCTGGTGCTGCTCAGGGCCTCCAGCCAAGCCCATGCCAAGGAGGCAGAGAGGGATCGGAACACACAGGGCAGATGGGCCATGGGTCCTCCCCAGGAAGGTGCATGACTGCCCTGGGGCGTTGCCAAAGACTGTTCCAGCCAGCAGTGGGAGGCGGCAGGGTCAGCATCATAGGCCCTGCTACCACCCCACCTCTGGGCACAGCTGCAGCTTCTTGAGAGCTGCAGGCACCAGCCATAGTCCCTGTGGGTGACAAGGCAGCAGGACCCTCTGCAAAAAGGAGGGGCACTGCTGGCTGAGGAGGTGCCCACTCTGGCCAGTGACACTGCCAGTCCCACTACTGCAGCGCATCCTTCCGTCCCCACCACCTCAGGCACCACTGCCAGGCTGCACCGGCACCCACCCAGACTGTCCCGCCCTCGTACCTTAAGGCCACTCCACCACCAGCTTCCAAGGCCATCTTGGGGTGCTGCAACCCCTCTTCCAGTACCACCAGTGACCCAACAATAAGAACCTAGTGCAGGTGGTTCCTGTACAGGGTTGGACACTGAGGAACAAGTGCCAGGGCAAAAGCGACGTGGAAGGGGACACAGCAGAAAGCTGGCAGAGCTGCAGCAATGCCCTGTGATAGGGGAAGCAAGTGGTGAGGGCAGGCAGGAGGCAGGGTGAGAGACTTGAGGGTGAGGGACATGATTAAGGGCAGAGGGGAGGAACAGCTGGTGCCAGCATGTGAAATACCCTGTGAAATACCCCTCTGCTCCCCCCCACGTGCCTCTGCAATGGCACTGCTGCCTGGGGACAAAGCCAGTGCCCAAGGCCAGGCAGGGCTGGGGTGAACAGACCCCAGGATGGGCAGGATGTACTAGTGGGGCCAAGACCCCCAGTGACATTCCACTGGTGACAGAAATCGGTCGTGGGTGGAACACCAGAGCACCTGCCCCTGTGGTGCCCAGGGCAGCATCAGCCAGATGTGATGTGGAAGCAGTCATCCTTCTTCTAGCTACATGGGGCCAGGCCTGGGGCAGTACCCACAGCCAAGGGTCCCTAGAGTGAGTGCAACACGGGTGTCCGAAGGCACCGCTCACAGGCCTGTGTGTCTCTGCCCCAAAGTGAGTGGGGCTGGCAGTGCTGGCATCAAGCCATGTCCTTTCCTTCACAGTCTCCATCCACAGCATGTTGAGGACCATGCTCCTGGCACCATGCAGTGATGCTGCTCTGGAGCTGAAGGAGGCAAAAGCCATCCCAGTGGTGGCTTCTGAGGTCTATCCAGGCATTGCTGTACCCAGTGTGTCCTCCCTGGCATGTGGCTCCGGCTGTGGCAACTCCACTCCACGGGGCAAAGGGAGGGGAGACGCCAAAAGGGTTTGGTGGCTTGACAACATGGTTGTCCCTGGGGTCTCAGCACAGCGTATCCGTGTTGAAGGACAGTTGAGCCTGAGCAGGGAGACAGGCAGGGCTCAGGGGCTGCCCACTTAGCCAGCACACCCAGGGCATCTGGGGCCAGAGTCTGGCACAGGTGGCAGAGCAGACACCTCTCCAAGAGAGTCCCCACCCCTCCCGGGCCCAGCCCTGGCTCCATTGTGCCACCTTTGTGGTGTCACAGCACCCAGTCCCAGGGCCCATGGCACAGACACAGGTGGTCCACAGGAACACCCAGTATAGGGACAACCTCTCACCCTCTCCTCCTCAAAGCTGATGAGGCCTTCGTCGTCAGTCTCCAGGTCCTCCTGCTCCTCCACCACAAGGGCCCGCAGCTCAGTGGGGACAGTGCGGGGGCGCAGCAGGCTCAGCACGCGCTCCAGGGGTGACTGCAGGACACAGCTGGGGCTAGTCTCCTGCTGCTCCAGGTTGTCGCTTTGCTTCTTGGCAAAATTCACAAACACCTGAGGAGGAAGAGGCAGGAGACTCGGGTACTTGCAGGCATCTCCATCCTATGCTTGCCAGGTGATGAGCCAGTGCATCCTGCCATGCAGTGGCTGCCACCATGTTCCCCATCTCGCTCAAACCTCTGCCCCGAAGTCGGATCCTGCCTAGCACTTTGTCACTCCCTGGGGACAAGCATCCAGCTGCCTATGCCGTCTCCAGTCTTACATTGTCCAGTGTGGTTTGGCTGACAGAGTAGTCTTCAATGCCCAGCACATCCACCACCTGCTCCATCTTGCTGAAGACCTGTGCCAGTGAGATCTGGTCCGACTTCAGCTGGTACTGGGCCTTGGTGTGATGACGCTCCTGGGGGGTGGTCATAGAGGGGGCACTGAGCCCTCACTCCCAGACTCCCTCCCATCACCCCATGGAGAATGAAGGCTGCTTGTGCCCTGATGTGGGGGCTGGCAGGGGACAGCATAGCCACCATGGGCAGCTCACCTTGAGGACAGCCTCAGGGAAGTTACGGTTGAAGAACCTCACCACCTCCTTGACATTGAGGCTGGACTTGGTACGCACTGTGATCATGTAGCCATCACCAAACCTGCACAGGAACAAGGCACCCCATGAGGACCTGTCCCCTCATCTGCACCCCCATGACCCTATGGAAGGGGACAATGCTCTCAGGCCGCCACTACTGGACACCAGGCCACTGACAGAGCACTTCAGTGACCCTGTTCCCTGCCCACCTCTGAAGCAGCACCCACACAGAGGTGGTATCATGTCATGGATCCCACACTGTCACCCAGCCATGGGGACCCAGCCCCTCCCTGGCCAGCAGCACACACAGGCTGCCTGTGTGCCTCATGCAGGCATAATGAGCTCCTGCCAGGCTCTTACCTGTTCTTCAGGTGCTGAATGCTGCCGAGACACTTGAGCCGCCCATTCACCATGATGGCCAGGCGGGTGCAGAGGGCCTCGCACTCCTCCATGCTGAGGTGACAAGGGAGGGTTCAGCGGGAG
>NC_031785.1:10345330-10391132 GCF_001522545.3 Parus major | reverse complement strand
AGAGGACAATGCCAGGGCTATGGTGGGGGTAGGTGGAGAGCTGGGCCTCCCAGGCCATCACCCAAGTGCTTTGGCCCCACCAGCAGGGATGAGAGAAGGCAGCAGAAGGTGTCCCATGCTCCTCCTCCCCCTATCAAATGCCATTCCCTGGGGACCAGGGAGCCCTATCCCTCCCACACAGCACCCCAGGTGCTTGGAGGCATCATGGGCTAACAGAACCCCCCTGGACCTGTGAGATGTGAGCACCACGGAGCGACCAGTTTTGATGACATCCAGGATGAGGTTCCAGAGGAAGCGCCGTGCCTTGGGGTCCATCCCTGTGGTTGGCTCATCCTGGGGGATAAACAGCACCCTCAGACATGCCAGCCCTGGGAGGGACCCTGCCACTCCCTTCCTGTCCTGAGTCCAACTCAGACCACAGACCACTATCCCACAATCCAGGAAATGAGTGGTGTGTGGTGAAGCAGGGGGTGGGCACCTCCCACCTGGGGTCATTTTTCTACCCTCAGGGCGCACCAGGAAGATGAAGGCTGGGTATCCGATGAGTGCAATGGCTGTGGATAGCTTCCTCTTGTTGCCCCCGCTGTAGGTGCTGGCGGGCTTGTCTGCGTACTTGGTCAACTCCAGTTTCTTCAGTGCCCACTTGACCACCTGCAAGGCATGGGGAACTGCTGTCACCCTGCCAAGGCCATGGGGCTGGCTGAGCAGGCAGGAGTCCCTGGCATGTCAGCTGCCAAGGGGACTACAAGCCATGTGCCAATCAGGGGAGCCTCATGGCCACCCCTGGCACAGCCATGAGCACTGGTGGGGACATGTGAGTGCATGTGCCTGGCTCTGGCAGCCCATGTGGGCCCACTGCCAGGGAGGCACTGTCACAATAGCAACAGCACTAGCTCAGTCGCTGTTGCCCAGTGAGATGCCATCCCTGTGGCACAGCACCAGGCCTTGGATGCTGCCATCCGTTTGCCCAGAGCCCTACCCGCTCCTCATCCTTCCAGGGGATGCCACGCAGGCGGGTGTAGAGCTCCAGGTGCTCCTGGGCCGTCAGCTCATCAAAGAGCGCGTCGAACTGGGGGCAGTAGCCCAAGCTCTGCTGGACCTGCAGGAGCTCCTTCAGGATGCTGTGGGAGAGGATTGAGGGTTTGTGGGAAGAAGGAATTCTTTTTGTAAGGACTGCTGCTGAGCCCCCTTTCACACGCCTTTACACTGGAGCATCTTCCCTGAGGAAAAACTCCAGTGGCAGCCCCAGCACAGGGCCACTGTCTCTTGCCCCACACCCCAGGTTGACGGTCACCCAGGACACGAGGCTCCAGAGTTGCACTGGGACACACAAGTTCACTCACGCTGCTTCATCCTGGGAGCCCTCCAACCCCAAGCCCCCTTACCTGTGTCCGTTAATGAAGGCCTCTCCACCTGTGGTGCTCTCATCCCCTGTCAGCATCTTGAATGTTGTGGTCTTGCCTGCACCGTTGACACCCAGCAGCCCAAAGCATTCCCCAGGGCGCACACCCACACACAGCCGGTCCACAGCCAGGATGCGCCCAATCTTACGAGACTTGTACACCTGGCAGGGAAGGGGATGGGGACTCAACCCACCAGGAGCCACCTGGACCCACTGACCCACCCACATCCCTGGGCTGGGCTGGTCCCAGGAGTCTCCTTGCAGCCTGATGCAACCCCCACCTTCGTTAGGTTCTCGATCTTTAGCATGTCATTGTCGGCATCACCACGCAGGACCCGGTGCCTCTCATTGGCCACATCAACGTCATCTTCGATGGGTTTAGTGGAGACAGGCAGGCGCCTGTGGGAGGGGGCAGAGACAGAGGGGAATGTGAGACCAAGAGCTGCATCCCTGCCAGGCCCAGGCAGTTCCCACTCAACACCACCAGAAGGGCAGCCTGAAACTCAAGGGTCCCAATGGCAAATCTTTACCCCATGGCCAGCCCCAACATCCCTGCCCTGTGCCACACTCACTGGGGCTTCCGGAAGAAGTTGTACTGGCACATGATGGTGATGAAGAAGCCAACAAAGCCTTCAATTGTCATGGCAACAAGCCCCCGTGTCACGATGTCCCATTCAAAGGGTGATTTCATTTTATCAAACTGCCCTGAATAGGAGGAAGAGGAGAGACCCATGACACTGACACTGCTCCCATGCTCTCCCACCACAGCTGCCTGGGCTGGTCACAACACAGTTCCCTCTCAGTGTATGGGTGCTGTGGAAATCATCCGGCAAGTTCTCAAATTCAGTAAGATGAATCAACCCAGTTGGGAGTGGAATCAGAGGCATTTGTCAAATCCTGACCCAAAACTGTCCCTCATAATGCCAGCAGCACCTGGGTTTTATACAGAAGCTGCTCAAAAAGCAGAGAGCAGGGAGCTTCTGAAGCCAGGATGAAACTGTGGCAAAAGTTGGTTGGGCAGTGCAGCCCCCAAGAAACCCCATCTGGAGGGAAAGTCCCTGCAGCCCCCATCCCTCCTGTCATAGCACAGATAAATGATAGCCCACCACAGGCAGCTGACCCTCAGCCATGTCTTCTTCTGTGGCTCATCTAGTCCACCCCCTTGGCTTTTTGCTCCAGGTTGCTCTGGACCTTGGGACATCCCCATGGGGGCAGACTGGGGGGATGTGCCAGCATCATGGTCCCCTCCAGCCCCACATGCCCTGGAGCAGGGGAGGGAGAGAACAAGAAGGCATACCAATCTTGGCATAGTACTCATTGATGTATTCATTGTAGGCCATCTCCATCAGGCCATGGCCCAGGTTGTAGTTAGGGAACACAAGGAAGCAGCTCTTCAGGTAGCTGTTCACCACCTTCAAGTCCTGTGAGGACACCAGAGAGCACACAACCATCAAACAACCCTGAGTGAGCGGTAGGATCAGGATCCCCAAGATCCAGCCCAGTCAGGTCTCATGGCTGATCCTGCTAGAAACAGAAACCTCCTGAGGTCCCTCCCAGCCTGAGCCACGCCACAAACAGATGTCAGCATCTCCCTCCTGGCGGCTGTCAGCAGAGCGGTGAATGCGGTACCTTGTCGTGCTCAAAGAGCTGCAGCAGGAACGTGGCGACAGTGGCTGTGATGCCAATGAAGAGGTTGATGACGATAAGGAAGACATAAGCGGAGCTGGGCACCTCAAACCAGAAGGAGGCCGGGTACATAATAGGGGTGATGGACCAGCTGGGGAGGTGAGAAGAAGCAGCACACGTCAGTATGGCAGCAGAGGGGCCCCCAGCCTTGGGACTGCCCATTGCCATCCTGCTGTTCCCAGGCTCTCCCGCTCCAGCCCTCACAGTCACCACACCCCAACCAGCTATAGGAGCTGCAGAACATCACATAACGGTTTGGACTGGAAAGGACCTTTCAAGATCATCTAATCCAGTCCCTGGCCATGAGCAGGGACACCTTCCACTAGCGCTTCAAGCTGTCCAACCTGGCCTTACAACATTTCCATGAATGGGGCAGCCACAGCTTCTCTGGGCAATCTGTGGCAGGGCCTCACCACCCCATTAAGAAAAATGTCTTCTTAATATCTGGTCTAAATGACAATATTTTCATTTAAAACCACCACCCAATAAGACTCTGGAGGCATCCCCAGTGCCTCCTGATTTCTGTGCAACATACCCATAAAGCAGGAAGAGGGAGAGGACAGCAGGGAAGTTGGTGGGAGAGGTATATGCTGGGAGGTCAAACACAAACAGGATGATGATGCAGCATGTGGCTGGCACCAGGTAGTTTAGCTGGAGAAGAGAGAAAGTTCTGTGACTGCCCACTCCCTGGCACAGCTCCAGAGGCTTGGCCAGTGGGGCCAAGTGTCCTGCTTACCATGTCCCACATGTAGTTGGCCAACCAGTAGATGACAGGGTCACAGCCACTCACAAACTGCAAGTGTTTGGCCTTGGTGGCCTTTTCGGCCACCAGGAATACAACAAAGCTGGCTGGGACAAAGGACATGGCCACAATGATGAAGATGGCAATCACCACATCTGTGCCTTGCAGGCTGGATGGGGAGGAAAGAAAGCAGGGACTCCATCACCCTTGGTTGTCTTGGGAACAGCCACCCACTCCGACGTGGGACAGTCCCTGTGCACAGAGCAGGGCATGGCACAGGGACCCCCACATCACAGCCACCCTGTCCTCCCCATCATGCAGCCTGTGGAGCAGAAGCCTTGGCCTTCCCCTGCAACCACCAGTAAAAAGCCCCCTACCTCCCATGGGACAGCCACCCTCCCTCAGACCCTCCTCTCCTTGGACCTACAGGTAATCCAGGGACAGGCTGGCACTCGTTTTGTTCATGGGGTGATTGGTGACTGTGATGCCTGCAACAACGACCAAGAAGAAACATGGAAGCATGAAAACTGGCTTGGGACACAGACCCCTGTTCCCAGTCTGCCTGGTCCTGGCTCTGAGCAGGATGGGTTTCCAACCTGAACCTCAGAAGGAGCTAGGCTCTCTGAAGCAACTCAGCACCTCAAGGTCAAGCCCTCCCCTCACTGGAGAGCACCCTTGGACAGGTCATAACCCCAGGCAACTTTCAAACAGCACTTTGGGACATCCCAGCTCTCATATCTCAGAGATGAGGTGTGTGAACCCTTGTTCCAGTTGGACACTAGCCTGCTTGGCCCAAGGTGGACACTGCACTTTGGAGCCTGGTTGGACCATGCCCTTAATGCTTTTTCTGACATGCTCCTGCCCTCAAACACCTCCAGATCCTCACCATAGGCAGCAGGGTTGCCCTTGCTCTTGGGCAGGTTGGCTCTCAGAATGGCGTTGTTGAGGGCATTGAGGTATGTGGGCATGCTGTGGTAGCCTTTGTTGTTGTAGAAGACCTGGAGGAGGAGAGCAGAACAGGGGGAGATGGCAAGAGAGCTGGGCCCAGAGATGTACTGGGAGGGAGGGACAGGATGGGAATGACAGCCAGCCACAGGGCAGGTGCCCTGTGCTCAAGGCTGTGGGGAGAACAGGCCATTGCTGACTGTGCTGGGCGACCTGCTGATCACTCTCCCATGGCTGGAGCCTCCCAAAGCACTTGGAGAGCAAGGCGGCAGAGCCATCCCAGGGGTGTCCCCTTTCCTCCCCACCTATGTCCCCTCCCCTGAGGTGCAGTGCTGTCCCACCTGGGCCGTTCTCCGCACAGCAATCTTGCGCACTGTGGCTGGAGCCCTGGCTCCGAAGGAGGCTGGGATGGATTTCTGAACATTTCCAAATGTAAGTGCCCCATACCTGTGGAACAAGACATTGTTGTGGAAGCTGAAACTGCTGTCCCCCCCCACCTCCAGGAGTGGAAACATGCTTAAGCATGTTGCTGACTCCAGCCAGCAGCCTGGGGCAGATGTCCCCAGGCCCCTGGTTCTCACACCTGCTCTATGGTGCACGGCAGACCCTCCCAGCCTCCCCTCTTGCCTGTGCAGCCGGAAGCGATCCGAGGTGTAGAGCAGATACTCAGAGACGTTGCGCCCTGTGATGTCCGTCAGGACGTCCCCTGTCACCACCTTCATCTGCGGGGGATGGCCCCCCACGCCACTAGGACAGGAGAAGCCGGTCCCCTGCATGGAGCACGTGCACTTGATGGGCTCATGGATGATGCGGGGCAGGGCAGGGGCTGAGGTCACAGTCCCTGAGGAACAGAAGGGATGGCTACAGCCAGGCTCCTGCCTGCCTCAGCTGCTGGGGACAACATGAGGGTTGGGCAGCAAGGGTCCTGGTGACCAAGAGATGGACGTGTGAAAAGCTTTGGGGGAACAGAGATTCAGAGATGGGCCATGAAGTGTGGTTGGAGAAAGAAAGTGCTGGGGACCACGTCCAGCAAAGGTGACGCAAGGCTGGCCACAGGGCTTTGTGACAGCGTCACCATCCAGTGGGCTTCACTGGCATGGCTGGGGCTGAATGAGGACCATGTTCCAGAGCCAAACCCACAAGTTCAGCCCAACAAAGCTCTGGCTGTGTAGCCAGGTCAGACTAACAGGTACTCCCAGGGGTCCCTGGAGCCACTTCTGTGACGAGAGGCATGATCTCCCTGCTGGAGACAAATCCCAGACACAAAAGCACCCAGCATAGCTGATACCTTTAGCAGTGGAGAAGGTTGTGGAGTTCCAAGCATGGAGCAGGTCCTCATCCACTGACATGGGGTAGTCAGAGGGAGCCGGGGATGGAGGTGGCGGCACAAAGTTGGAAAGTGGAAGGCCCTGGGTGAAGGAGTCGATGCACATGGCATCAAAGTACTTGGCTGCCAGCATTTTGGACTCATTGCTGTTGAGGTTGAGGGTCTGCATGGGCTGGTCCAGCGTGTTGTTGAAGGGTGTCTTTAAGACGCAGGTGGCCCCCACACCAGAGGGCAGATGGAAAGTGTTCACCAGCTGCTGAGGGCTGGCATCAGGAGACAGCCTAATGCTGCAGGAGCAAGGAGCAGGAGACAAGTCTCAGCACCATGGCCATCTTCTTCTGGGACCTCCCTGAGGCCTTGGCACTTATGGGCACACACAACCTGTGCCTGGCATGACTGAGCTGTTAGTCACAGTGTTAGGGCTGGCACATCTCCCAAAGACAACCTGGCCAGCATAAAGCTTGCTTTCTATCAGGGCTCTGCTCCAAGCCAGAACCATCCCAGGCACTAAGCCTGCTGTGGGCTGCCCTCCCCACTTGCCCCCCTTGCAGTCCCACAGATGGAGTCAGGGATGGGCCTTGGGCATGGGGTGCTGGTCACCAGTGGTGGCAGCTCTCACCGGTACTCATGCCGTTCCTCGTTGGCGTATGGAATGAAGTTGCCCTTAGGCTGGGTGTAGTTGTGGTACTGGGATGGCGAGAGGATGAGGGGTGGCAGATCACCTGTGGGGACAGAGACAGGAACCTGCTCGTATCCACAGCACCACTGCATA
Organism: Parus major; assembly: GCF_001522545.3. NCBI lineage: Eukaryota > Metazoa > Chordata > Aves > Passeriformes > Paridae > Parus > Parus major. The sequence goes on along the minus strand of NC_031785.1, from coordinate 10,384,258 downwards.
CAGGGAGACTGCCTTGGCCTTGTCCTCCTGCAGCCAGTGGCCACACTGGGGCAGGCAGACCAGGTCTCCCAGCACGTGGGTAGGTAGGTGGCTTGCATGCACCTATTTCAGGCACGGAGAGCGCCACAGTCATGGCCACACAGACGAAAAAGGCGGGCAGGAGGATCTGTGAGAAGAGGGCCTTGGTGTTGCGCTTGGCGCAGTGGAAGCGTTTGACTATCAGCCCATGGAACTGGCGCAGCTTCAGCCACGAGCCTTCCAACTTGAAGCTCCCCTGACCCGCCAGGTCACAATCCTCTGCTTCCACCTCTGCTTCTTCCTCTGGGAGGGAAAGGGACATCAGCCCTCTGGCACAGTTGGTCCCACACCTGCCTGGGCACCCAGGAAGCTGAGCCAGACACTCAGCCCAGCTCAGCCACCCCAAGAGTCAGGGCAGCACCCAACCCCAACTCTGCCACTGGGCCACAGCAGCAGTGCAGTGGGTATCTGGCTGGCAGATTCCTCTTGGCCCCAAAATGAAAATTTCAACAGTAGTTTTTTAAAAAAACAATCTAATTTGCTGCTTTTTTCTAGGACCCCTCCATTTTCCCATCAGCTCTGCCAGCTGGAGGGGGATCAGCACAGTCAGGAAAAGGGGACAAGACACAGGAGGGAGTCCCAGCAAGACAGTGGGAGCTCTGTCACAGCACTGTCACAGCTCTGCTTCTCACAGCCCTGATGGGGGGGAAGAGGTGGTACATCCCTAAATTAGTCACAAGAGTTGTGAGATAACCCAGAACAGGATCTCTGACTACAGCAATAACCTCAAGGCTTTCCTGGACCCTCTCTACCCAGCAATCCCAGCATCCAGGAAGGGAGAGCCTTGCACCCAGGGCAGGGTATGACAGGTAAAGCCATCACCTGGAAGGTGACTCTGTGCTCAAGGACCAAGAGAAGAAACCCAACTGGTGCCAGTGTAGGAAGAGGGCATGTTAGTGGGGCAAGTCTGCAAGGTGGCACTGGAGACCCAAAGGAGGCAGAAGCAGAGCCAACACAGGCTGCTCTCACTGGCTCCACACGTTGGCATGAGATCCTCATGCACACCCTACCAGTATGGGGCACAAACTTGTGGAAGAAGCCTGTTCCCAGCCCTCCCACCCAGGCTGTGGCTCTCTGGGTGCTGTGCTGCTGGCTGCTCCATCAGCCCCCTCTCCACAGGCTCTCGTCCCAGCAGTCACAGCCACTCATCTCAGACACAACCACGTACCCCAAGAGACCAGGCCAGCTCTGCCTAACCTGGGCAAACCCTCATGTCCCAGATAAGTGCCTCCCCTGGCCCCTGCCGCTGGCCGGGCACCAGCGGCACCAACCTTGCAGACTGATGTTATCGGGGTCCTGCCGGTTATCGAACAGGGGCGCGTAATCCCCAAAGAATTCGGAATAAGCCCCACCTTCATCGCCGCGCACAGAGCCCACCGAGGACGCTGAGCGCAGGGATGTCTGCGACTGCGCCAGCTTGGAGCAGGTCACCAGGTTGCTGAGCTCCACCTCGGGCTTCTCTGGCATGGCTGCTTCGGCCAGGGGCTCTCTGTTGGCTTCAGACTTTGGGCTCAGCTCAGAGGCGGGTGGCTGCAGGGCATCCTTGGACTCCTTCATGTCTGAAAGAAAAAATGTGGGTTGCCACCAGCCACGCTACTCTTCATTGCAGCATGGCACCAACTGGGGATGGATTGTATCACAGACTGGTTTGGGTTGGAAGATGATTGGGTTGGTCAATCATCTCATTCCACGCTCCTGCCATGCACAGGGACACCTTTTGCTAGACCAGGTTGCTCCAAGCCCCATCCAACCTTGAACACTTCCAGGGATAGTGTACCCACAGCTCCTCTGCACGACCTGTGCCAGGGGCCTCCACCACCCTTCACAGGGGAGAATTTCCTTCTACCATCTAATCTAAACTTTTCTTCTTTTAGTTTAAAACCATTCCCCCCTTATTCTAACACTATCTGCCCACGTAAAGTCCTCTCTCATTTTTTCAAGCCCCCTTTAGGCATTAGAAGGTGCCATAAGGTCTCCCTGGAGCCTTCTCCAGGCCAACACCCACAGCTCTCCCAGCCTGGCTCCATGGCAGAGGTACTCCAGCCCTTGGAGCATCTCTGTGGCATCCTCTGGAGACCTGTGCTGAGGACACCAGAGTTAGCCGCTATTCCAGATGGGAGTAACTTTAGCCACTATCCCAGAGTGGAGCAGAGGCTGGTTGCCCTCAACCAGGATGGGCTCTGCTGGAAATCTCTCCTCTACCTGTTCAGGAGATTCCTGCAGCCACCAAGGCCAGCAAGATCACACAGCCCCTCATTCACCCCAGCAGCACCTTGTGCCCCTGCCAGTGCCCGTACCCACGTCACTGTTCTCCAGAGACTGGTCCTCCTCAGACACCTTCAGGAAGACCTCCTCCAGTGTGGTGTCCATCAGCCCAAAACTGGTGAGGTCCAGCTCTTCCAGGCTCTGCTCCAAGTGCTGTGGGAGCAAAGTGCTGTGTGAGGAGGACAGATGTCCACAGTGCCACAACGCCTTGCCTGCACATTCTGCCACCCCTGCAGGTACCTGGAAGAGCCTCTCAAAGCAGCCTTTCTTGACAGCCTCACTGGGCAGGATGTAGGAGAGCTCTGTGTTGGTGTCTGAGATGAGGAGGCAGGAGGCCACGTACTTCTTGATGAACTGGGAGACACGAGGCTCAGAGCAGGGGCTGACAGATGAGTGGCCCAGGGGGCTGTGTGGCTGGCCTGGCTCTAGGGCAGAGGGACAGTACCCATTGGTCAGTTCACACCTGGCTTCACACCAAGACCCACCACATTTCCCCTACTCCCCAGTGCCACAGGGGTTTCCGTGTCATCCTCACTGGCCTGGGGATGGTGTTCTGCAATGTTGCCCACACTGGACATCTCAGTGGGCAACCCACAGGCTCAATAAAAACCAGCACCTGGAGACAAATGCCACTGTGTAAGGTCTGGCCAAGGACCCAGCTGGGACCTCCTACACTCGTGCCCATCCCCTTTGCCCTCCATGTGGCCTAAGGAGACTCAGGATGGGAGTACTTGGGTGTTGACTTCTCCTTTGCTGGGCTGAAGAAGAGCTGGTGCCATCTACTGCCTTAACAAAGGGTCCCACTACTCCCCAGACCTGTGCCATTCCTGGTGTCCGACTGCTTCTTCACCACTGTCAGCCTGTAGCCGTCACCATAGGTGCTCTTGAGGAACAACGGGGAACCACAGCACTTGAGCTTGCCATGGGAGATGATGGCGATACGGTCCCCCAGCAGGTCAGCCTCATCCATGTGGTGTGTGGAGAGCAAGATGGTCCTCCCTGATGGCAGCACAAAGCTTCAGCAGAGGAGCCATGGCTGCCACAGAGGAGCATACCAGGCTCTGCCCAGCTCTGCTCACCTGGCTTGTACTTGAGGATGAGGTCCCAGATGGCCCTTCGGGCATATGGGTCCACACCAGCTGTGGGTTCATCCAAGATAACAGCCCGCGACCCACCCACAAAGGCAATGGCCACTGACAGCTTCCTCTTCATGCCACCCGAGAGAGTCTGCACCTGGCAGTGCCGTTTGTTGGAGAGTTCCAGATCCTCAATCATCCTGGGGACAGGGCAGAAGCACCAAGAATGCTGGGGGGGCTGTAATGGTGCTCAGTGCCTGTGAGGAGTATGTAATGCCTCTTCCTCACATGGTATCTGCAGCTTTCGGCTGCTGGGACTGCCCAGCTGCAGTAAGGCTATGAGCATCTTCTGCTCACTTCCACAGCCTGACACCCCAAGGGTGGGAAAATACTTGGTGAAACTGCTCTATGGGACTCCTCTGCCACCAGATCACCCCTCCTGGCATAGCAAGCAGGAAGGAGACTCCCTCATGCCAAAGGCATGGATGAAGACAAAGGAGCTGGAGGGTGCCTACTTGTCCATCTCCTTGCGGATCTCCTCCTCTGCCATGCTCTTGAGCTGCGAGTAGAACCAGAGATGCTCCTCCACCGTCAGCCTGTCAAAGAGCACATTGTGCTGGGGACACATGCCCAGGTTCTTCCGGATCTTGTCCATCTCTGTACGGATATCATGGCCATAGATGGTAGCAGAGCCCGATGTTGGAGGGAACAAGCCAGTGAGGATGGACCTGGATGGATGGAGAAAGACAACAGTGTGAGGGAGCTCATATTCCTCAGTCTGGCCCCAATCCCAACCACCATCTCTGGGAGCACCGCCCCAGGCAGAGCAATTATCAGCACAAGGCCATGAGCCTACTGCCTGTCCCATGTTTGTGCTAGCCCCACACCCATACTGCTGCCCTCTGGACATGGCATCATCTGCCACAGGGCCCTGCAGAGACATCCCAAAGTCCCTTCCTCACACTCTGCAGCTGGCCAGAGGAACATGGTCTCTGTCTACATGGACAGGTACTCACATGGTGGTAGTCTTGCCTGCACCATTGTGCCCCAGGAAGGACACAACCTGGTTCTCGTAGAGGTTGAGGCTCAGCTTGTTTAGTGCCAGCTTCTTGTCTGTCTTGTAGACTTTGGTGAGCTTGTCGATGCAGACAACCAAGGGGAGGTGGGTTGGCTCCTCCTCAATGCCCCTTGTCTCCTCTGCTGTGACAGTAGGATGGTGAGGAGTCAGGGGAGGGCAGGGAAGCCAGGCTTTGAGTGGGGCTCCCTGAGAATGAATCAATCCGCCTCCATCCTATGGTGGCTATGCTGGCTTGTGGTCCCTTCCCCTCTGCTTCTCACCAATTTTCCCCCTCCCACACCACAGTCGCAGCTCCCAGAAAGGCCCAGTATCCTGCCCTGGCGAGAGCACAGGAGTCCATGGCCAAGGCCTGTGGCAGAGCCAGGGCCACCCTTGTCCCACCCACTTCTGCTCCCCACTGCCCTCACCCAGCCTCCGGCTCTCCATGGCACAGGCCTGATCCTCCTCCATGATGCTGAGGCGGGTGGTGCGTGACCATGGCCAGGTCCACTCCCAGGTCTCCACACGCCCATTGCCCAGCCAGTAAGACTTCTGGAAAGGGAAGTACCAGGGCCGTGGCAGGCCGAACATGCCTGCAACCACAGCGCCAGGGAGTCAGGGCCAACCCTACACCCAGGGCCATGCAGAAGCTGCTGAGGACTGGGTCAGAGCTTGGCATGGGCACAGGCTCGGGGGTTTTCCCAGGTCAGGTCACTAATGCAGAGTGGGGGCTGTGAACGCTCCAGACAGCTGGGCTCAGGGCAGCTCTGTGGTCTGTGCTAGGAAACAAAGTCCTTTGGGATTTGGGTTGGGTTGGCTCATGCTTCAACTTTACAATAAAAAAAACAGGGAGCAACTGAGATGCTTCCACAAGGTGAGATAAGGGGGACTGGTATCTCAGCTGTGGACATCTGGCTTTGCTACAGCTGGCCCCTGAACTGAGACATCTGGCTGATATCAGCAGATAAGACATGTGGGCATGTCTAGGAAAAAGCCTCCCGTAACGTCTGGGGTGCCCTCATGCCCCTCTGCCCACACATACCCGGGTGCACGGCCTCGATGTACCACGTGAGCACCCCATACACCATGGCATCCACGACGAGCATCATCATGGAAAGCAGGAGGTTGAAGTCATCTCCTTCCACGGGTGACTGGCTGAAGGTGTGCCACTGGATACCCACGCCAGCCACCTCATACAGCGCAAAGTACTTGGAGCCCAACCCAAAGGCCGTGGTGGACATGAGGGACTGTAAAGAGGTGGAGGGAAGGGAATGGGAGGTCAGCAGGAACCACAGGCCAGCTCCAGAGGAACAGGTTGGGGTGAATTCCTTCCCAGCATTGCCCCATCCAGCCCCATAGAAATGCTCCTGGCCCTGAAAGGCACCAAACCTTCCGGAGATACCGCCAAAGCCCCAGAGGAAGTTGGTTCATACTGGCAAGGGCTTGCCCTGGGCTTGGTGACAGCTTGGTAGCTTTGCAGTGGACATGAGGTACCTGAGGCAATCCTAGGACTAAGCATGGTCCCAGCTCCTGCAGCCAACTCACCGCAATGCACTTCTCAAAGGCTGTGATCTTGTCATGTGCCACCTCCTCCCGGATGGCCACATACATGTAGGGCACATAGCTGAGAAAGTAGATGATGCCGCCACAGGCAGAGGCCAGCTTGGCCTTGGAGTAGAGCACCGATACCAGAAAGCTGCAGGGAGGACAGCGTCTCCTTGGATCCCAACCCACCAGGACTTTCCCCACACCATCTGGTTCTGGCGATTGGCTCCCCAAATCAGCTGCTTGGAGAGACTTGTGCCCCTCCACCAGCCCTTGCCCACATAGCTCCCAGCACCCTTGCTCCAAGAACCTGGCACTGCCCATGCCCCTTTTCTGTCCACCACAGACCAGGCAGCTCACCAGAACATGATGGTGGCCACAGCATAGATGGCAAGGAAGAGCCATATGATGAGGACGTCGCTGTGCATCAGGACCTTGCCGTACTTGAGAATGGCAGTGAGTGCTGTGACCGAGATGGAGAGCTGCACAAAGCCAGTGATGAACCAAGCCACCCAGTGCACTGCATTGTTCAGGCCCATCATCTTCATCACCTGTGAGGCAAACACTACTCATCAGGGCTGTCCCCAACCCTGTGCACCCCTGCTTCCATTCTCACTGGGCTGGGAGGGCAAGGGGTAGCACCAAGGGAGCTGCTGGGAGTGGGCAGGACACAGCCTCTATCGGGGTGCCAAGGAGCTCAGCTCCCTCCAGTGCTGGGCAGGGCTCATCTCAGGCAGGGGACACTCAGAAGGATCAGCTCAGCCCAAGGATTTAGAAACTGCATCTGCCCTAGTTCATATAACCCAGAAATACAAGGAAGGTGACCAGGGACCCAGCACAGAATGTAGGGCTCAGATATGAACACTCCTCCCCAGGAATCTCTTCCATCATCCCTACCTCTTTCAGGCGATGCTCCTTCTCTGTCACAATGTGCTGGATCATCATGGCCACTGAGTAGACCCAGGAGATCACCATGCATAGGGGCATCATGTGCTCGATGACAAAGAGAAAGCTGATGGGGTAGAGAGGGGAGAACTGGATGGTGGCACTGCCACAGAGACCTGCAGAGACCCTGTGGCCTTGGAGGGGTTCTCCCACTGCTCAGGGACAACCAGTCTCTAACCCAGCACCTCCTTAGTGCCCTAAAAGAACTTCTCCAGTGAGCCCACAGGACAATCCAGTGTCGTGGCTGACAGGCCTTTGCACACTGGTAGTAGCCAAGGACTCAGCCCAGGGCCCTACCTACCCCGGTGGCCCTGATGGGGCCCTCTCCAACCTCCTGCCCAGAAGTGTTGGTGGGTCTGGGACTTCTACAGGCACTGCCTCCAGACCACTGTAATCCATAACCACCAACAGATCCATGGGCCATTCCTTTACTTTCCCCTACCTTCCTGAGCCTAATAGTCCTAGGAATTGGACTTAACTGGTTGCTCATCACTCCCAGTGTCATCAGTCTCTTTCAGGCCCCCAAACTTGTTTCCTTTTCCCAGCTAAAGTATCCTGGCCTGCAAAGTGGAAGGAGGAATGTCCTGCAGGTGAGTGTTACTCACTCATCCCGGGTATAACATGGGTATGGGAACATCTGTACATAGTTGCCAGGCTCCACCACGTCATGGCCAACGAATGTGTTGATGAGAGCACGCTCCATCATGTCTGTAGAAGAGAAGGTGAGGCTAGGCTGAGTGCACAGAGGCCAGGACTGTGGGCAGCTCTGGCAGGGCACTGACACTTACCCTGGATCCAGACGAAGCCATAGAGGAAGTAGAAGCGGCCACCAGTGTTGGGGCCAGGCCGCCAGTATGCCCGCCGGATCTCGTTGGTCTTCTCTGTGAAGCTGGAATTCTGACGGATCTTGTACATGACATGGGGGGGCAATGAGCCATCCCTGTTGGTCTGGAAGATGACGCCTGTGGGCAGCAGAAGCAGGGAGTCCACAGGAGACAGCCACATCAGCTGGCCCACAGCAACAAGCAGGGATGGGGAGGGCACCGCGAGGACTGCCATGGATGAGATGGGTGGTATGGCCAGGGATGTGAGACCCCCGTGGGATGCAAAGGCACACAGACAGCAGGCCATGTCAGTGGGAGAGCCAGGACTGCAGCATGGGGCAAAGGATAGGCACCATGAGACACTCAGCCCCCTCATCCACCCAACACATGCACCAAGGGACCCACATCCTGAAGCCAGTGGCTTCAGGGCACAGCTGGAGAAGGGCAAAGTTTCAGGGACCCCTGAGAAGAGCTGGTTCCCAGGGACATACTGGCAAAGACCGTGACATTGTCCTGGTAGGCCTGGTTCAGTGTGTAATTAACAATGCTCTCCTCATCTGGGAAGCCTTTGAAGATGTCCACGCTGACCTAGTGGGAGAAGGATCATAGAATCACTAGGATTGGAAAAGACCTCTAGGATTATTGAGTCCATTAACCCAAACACTATCAAGCCCAGCATTAAACCATGCCCCCAGGTGTCAAATTCACACATTTTTGAACACAGGGGTAGTACCACTGCCCTCGGCAGCCTGTTCCAGTGCTGACTACTCTTTCAGTGAAGAAATTTTCCCTAAAATCCAATCTAAACCTCCCCTGCTACAACTTATGATTTCCTGTTGTCCTGTCACTTGTCACCTGGGAGAAAAGACCAACCCCTACCTGGCTGCAACATCCTTCTAGGTAATTGTAGAGACTTAGAAGGTCCCTCCTGAGCCTCCTTTTCTCCAGGCTGAGCTCTCCCAGCTCTCAGTCCCTCCTAATCAAACTTGTGCTCCAGAACCTTCCTTGGCTCCATTGCCCTTCTCTGGACATGTTCCAGCAGGCTAGTGAGATACCAAGGCCTCGGATGGGTCTAGCACACAGAGCCTGCACATAGTACAGCATGTACCACCCAAAGCCAGCCCCAGCCCCTGAAGTCAACAGTATGTGAGCACCTCCACCCTATACATATCTACCCCAAAGCTCCGGACACAGCAGGAGCCACCACCTCTACCAGGACTCCTTGTCCCATGCTCTTAAAAAGTGGATCTGACCCTCTTCAGCCCAACAGAGCCTGGCTGTCAGTAGTTCAACTTTCCCACAGGTTTCAAGGGCTCCATCTCACCTTGGCCATGAAGCGGATCCAGCTGCAGGCCGCATTGTCAATGGTATCCAGCTGCTGGAGCAGGATGCTGGCATTGGGCAGAGAGAAGCTACCGTTGAGAAAGTTGTGGAGAACATCACTATCGGAGACATTCAGGATCTCTGGGTGCTTGTGGAGGTCAGCAGTCAACTGAGACAGAGAGGAAGACATGGGAGGGAGAAGCTGGGGTATGCCCTGCCTCTCAGGTCACTGCTCCCACCATGGACACAGGTAGGACCTAAAGCTCTTCCTGGGGATGGGGGACAGTGTGCACACTGTGCAGGGATGCAGACTAGTCTTGACAAGAGAAGGTCGATACCAGGGAGTACCCCATGAAGAAGTTACAGGGTATTTGGGGGGAGGACAACCCCTTCTCTATTGCCAGGACAGTAAATCACAGGCAGGCTCATCCTCACCACACTGTCCTACCTGCTGGAGCCAGTAGATGCGCCTCTGCAGCCTGCCCTCCTCCAGGTAGGCCCGGATCTCAGGGGAGATGTTCAGCCATGCCTTGGCGTAGTGGGTGACGTTGCCCACAAAGGCAAAGGTCTCATTGGCCTGGGGGCCAGGCAGAAAGTCATACACTGGGCAGAGGCAAGGGCTTTCTGCTCTCTGGGATGGCTAGCAGCCATGGAGATACCCGCCCACCTCCCACTGCCTGTGGGAGCTGCCTGTGTCTGGCAGTCAACCTCTTCCCTGCTGCACAGCCCATCTGCAGAGCAGGATGGTGGGAGAAGAACAGGGATCCCAGCCTATCCATCCTCACCTTCAGGATGACCTTGTCAACTTCGGTGCCCACAGGTGCATACAGGATTTTGGGGTTGCTGGTCATCAGGTGCACAAGGAGGCCCAAGTTCCGCTGCTCCTTGCTGGTGAAGCCCAGCGAGCTCATGTTGCCCTGCTTCAATGCCTCAGGCTCGATGGTCCTGCAAAGGGAGCTCAGGCTTTCCACTCTGCTTCAGGCTCAGCACCCATTGCTGCAGGCACCCCCCACCCCTGCCCACGAAAGGCCTTCAAGCTGACTCCAATGCCTGCATGCTGCTGGCCAACACAGGGAGCATCCTTGTCTGCAGCACAAGACTGTGGTACAGCACCCATCCTGCCTGCTCAGCAAGGGGTGACACCCCCGGCCTGCACAGGTACAACCCGGAGCCATCGCCCAGCACTCCTACCGGTTGTTGCCACAGAGGATGGGCTGCAGCCCCGCCCAGAGCTGCACAAATGCTGAAAACTGCCCCTGAGGGTTGTCGATACTGGATGGGCCCTCCCTGGTGCTCTCTTCCTCCTCTGCTGTGGCATTGCCAGTTGTGACATTGGCGCTGGCCCAGCTGGTGCTGTTGGCCGTGGGTGGCGGGGCCTTGCTGACACAGGCTCCCCTGGGCAGCAGCTTAGCCAGTGCTGAGAGGATGTCCATATCCCGGAGAACCTTCTCCATCTCCACCAGGTCCTCAAGGAGGGCCCGGAGGCGGTGCTGGGTGGCTGTGCTGTTCACTTCCTCCAGCTTCAGCTGTGAATAGGAGTGGACAAAGAGTTGCTCATTGCTGGGACAACAGGGTCCATTAGGAAGGGACCAAAGGGGACCCCAAACAGTAGCAACTCCACTTTCTTAGTTAAAAGGTTGAAGCTCTGTAAGGCCCTGGACTCATTGCTGTGCATCTGTGGCTGTGAGGCAGTGAGAATGGTGGCAAATGCTGGCAGGGACTTGTGTGAGGACATGAGATATCACCCAAGACAGGAAGGATGATCCTCTGTCCCTACAAAGGACAAATCAATGGAATGGGACCTCAAAGTCAGGCTTGAACTGTGCCACAAAGGGCTTTGTTGGTCCTGAGGAGAGAAGCTGGCAGGGACACCTAGGAAGATGTTGGGGACACCCAGTCCCATCCAATAGGCAGTGTCCAAGCAAATGCTAGAGGGGAAACCAGAAGGGAAACCATCTGGGGTCTTACCATGGAGGAGCTGGGGGGAAGGGGTGGGGGAAGTGTCAGAGAAGGGGTGACCAGGAGAAGCCAGGCCATGTAATTGTTCCCCATCCCAACACAACACCAGCTGAGTAGAAAACCCTGCCCAAGTCTCATCCCTGCCACCAGCCTGCCCCAGCCACCCAGCTCTCACCTTGCTGACGATCTTGGGGGTGTCCAGCTGCTCCTGGAGCTTAGAGGCCAGCTGGGCAAAGCGCTCCTGGCGGGTGACTTGGCTGCCATTGCAGGCCAGTGCCCGGTATGCCAGCAGCAGCGGCTGCTGCCTGGGAGACACACGCAGGAGGCGGTGCAGTCCCCCTGGGTGCTGCTCACATGTCAGCTGCTCCAGCACTGGCCCGGTGAAGAGGACGTTCTACAGGGCAGGAAGTTGTAGGGACAGTGCTGCAGTGCCTGCTCTGGCAGAGCAACCCAGGTTACCCCATTAGGTGCTCACCTCCATCTCGGTGACGAAGGCTTGGGGGCTATCAGACATGGCAGGTGCCACAGCAGTGCTGGTGAGGCCCAGAGCCCGGGAGAGCATGCGAAGCAGCGCTGGCTGGTGTGGGGCTGCCACTGGATCCTGCAGCACCCTGTGAACCAGCCCTTCCTGCAGGCTCCTCCAGCCACTGGGGAAGCTCTTCTACAAGATGAAGAATGGAGACGGCCGGTGGCATGGGGGAGCCCCCCAGGTCCCCCCCTCCACACGTGTCCCCAAACATACATGAACAGCCCCACAGCATCTGTGGTCTCCACGGGGAGGGGAAGAAAAGGGATGTGCAGATGCAGGGAGCAGGGGTCCCCTGCATGCCAGATGCAAGGGGGAAACAATCTCTCCTGCAGCGCCAACCTCCACTGCAATGGTAAACCCAGGCATAGGCACCAGTGCGTCTCATAACACTGAGGGAACTGGTGGCAGCACCAGGATGGACCCCAGACATCCCTGCTGCTACTCTGCCCTCTGACAATGTTCTGTCATGACTCCTCTACTGGGACAGACACCCCCAAATCACCTGGGGTGGGATATGGAGGGGACAAGAGGGCAGGCTCTACCCTACCATGTCCCCTGCATATAGCATTGCTCCTCACCTCCAGCTGTGTCATCTTCTTGCTGGGGCCAAATCCATCCCACAGATCTCGCTCATGGGTCTCATCAGGTACCAAAGGAAAGGAATCAAAAAATTGCCGGTACACCTGCGTTGAGATGAGAGCAGGACTGCCAGGTGTGCCAAAAGTGGAGCACCAGTGCTGTACCAGCTTGCCCAGCAGGGCCCTGGTGTAGGGTGGAAGGGTAGGACAAATCCCAGCTGGGTGCGATTTACAGGGCAGCACAAACCCCTGCAAAGCCCAGAGGTCACCCACCTCCCGCAGGTCAATACTGGAGCCCAGGAGCAGCTCAGCCGTGCTGTTGGGGAGGGACAGATTCTGCATCAGGAAGCGCCGCAGCTCACCCTGGTCTTTGGCTGCCCATGCCAGTGTGAAGCTGGACCCTGTAAAGGAACAAAGTGGGAGGTCAGTGCAGCCCACCAGCATCAGGGACATGGCACAACCCCAGAGCTGGCCCTGCCCAATGCAACAATGCGGAACAGTGGCAGGGCACTGTCACACACCATCACTTTGCTGGGTGCCAGGCAAGCTGGCGCTATCTGTCCCTGCCCACACAGGCAGCAGGGGCAGGCAGAGCACAGCCCACCTGTTTGGCTGCTGAAGTGGGTCTCCATGGAGCTGGGCTCAGGGCTGCTGAGGGCCTCCAGGTGCCGGCGCAGCGACTCCAGCTCCTCCTCCAGTCCTGGGTGCTGTGGGTCGAAGAGGCTGCTTTGCTCTACTGCCTCGCTGAGGTGCTCCAGAATCTGCGTCACCCTGCGAGAGCCCAGCACCGCCTTGGCTTCAGGGACAGAGGGATGGGGAAACCTTCCCCAGAGCTCTGGGGAAAAGAGCCCCTCAGGTGCAGGGGACAGCAGTCCTGTCTGAAATGGGGCACCACTGCCCTTGTCTGCACACTGAATCCAGTGTGCCAGGGTTCAGAGGAGAGCCCCAGCACCTCAAGGTGTCTTCCAAGGCCCACCTCCATCCTCCTCCCAGTACTGAATACCTGGGAGCCCACAGCAGAACAGACTGACGTGTCCCCTGCACCAAGGACACGGTGGTCTGCACCCAAACACTTGGGGGATGCCAGCTTCTGCCTCAGCCCCAGAGTGGCAGTGCCAGCGTGGAAAGGGGCAGGCTCCGGGTGGGAGCAGGAAGGGTGAGAGAGGAAGTGCATGGTGAGGGCATGAGGACTCACGTGGAGTTGGAGTACTGCAGGAAGCCAAACTCATCACGCTGGCCGTCAGGGCACAGGGACTGCATGACTGGCAGGATCCCAGCTGACGTGAGTGGGGCCGCCGTGTAGAAAGCTGGAGCCAGTAAGAGTGCAGAAGAGGCCAAGGAAAGTGCGGGCAGTGGGGTGGAGAGGCAAAGAGGAAGGGAGGGGGAAGGGGCCACCAGAGAAACAGACACTCAGTTCAGAAAAGCACGCGCTGGGGTCTGTGAGCCCATGGGAGGCTGGCGGCCATGGTCAGAAGTCAGCAGCTTTCCCACCAGGGCTGTCCTGGTTGGTGACTCTATGGGGCTGCAAACAGCTCCAGCACCCCTGGCTCCAGCCCTCTTGCCCCCACCCACTCTTCTCTGGGTGATGGCTCCCTTGAGCCCCACAACGATGCGAATTTCTGCCACTTGCCCCCAAGATGGCCACCAACCTCCTCCAGGCTCCTGGCCCCTCCTGTTAGTAGCCTCAGAGGCAGTGGCGGATCTCCAGAAGAAAAGGAGGAAAAATACAACAGGGAAAATAGATTTGTCACCTGCAGCTCCCAGAGCCTCCAGCTCTCCCCAAACCCAGCTGCCCCAATGTGCAGTGGCTGGAGGTGGGTGGAAATGGAGACACAGAGTGGGAAGATGAAAGAAACAAGAAGCAGCAAAGGACTGGCAAACCTTCCCCCCTCCACTGGCACTGAGTCATCATCCCTGCTGGGACCTTCCCGTGTCCTTCCCCAGGGCAGGACAAAGCCCAGAATGCCCCAGCCTGATGGTGACCACAGGTTGTCACTGGGCAGTGGCAGGCAGGGATCCTGTTCTCACCACCCTGCCAATGGCTCTGTGGTTAGAGATAGGTCAGTGCTGTTAGCAAGGCCACAATCAGTGGTGACTGGTGAAGATAGGCTTCTGGCAGGAACAAGGGACAGGTGCAACACGGCATAGGCCAGCAGCCTGTTGGGGTGGTGGAACCCACACTGGTGGCTGTGCCACTGTTTGGTGACTAAGCCAGTGCATGGCATCTTGCTGGCCTTGAGGCTCTAGTGCCACATCCCAGCTTGTCCCAGCCATAAGGGGCCAAGACAGGGACCTGGTGGCAGTGCCAGGGCGGGAGCCAGCCCCAACCCCTTGGCAACTGGGCAAGACTGGATCACCATATGGGTGACAGGACCCAGCAGACTTTGCTCCAGGAGGCAGGCAAGAAGAAGGGAAAAGACAAGCCTCCACCTGGCCTGGAGAGCCCTATGCAGCCCAAGAGGCTGGGGACATGGCCACCAGTGGCCCCAGCACCTGGGGAACCCAGCACCATCAACCAAGGGGGTACACCACCATGGCTGGTCAGTCCCCAGGGACGAGCAGGCAAGGGCCATACTGTGCCACCCAAGCTCATCTTCACCAGCTGTGGAGGACAGCAAGGGGTTTACAGAGGCATGGATTAGGCCAGAGTGAGTTGATCTAAACCAGGCTCTTCCTCCCCAGACTATGAGACCAGCACTGGCAAGGGAATGGGGGGGAGGAGCCCACCCGTCCCACCAACTTACAGACTGGCGCATGCAGTTGAGGCATGAAGGGCAGGCGGGCAGGGGAGATGGTGGGAAAGAAAAAGAAAACATGAGCAAAAGAGAACAAAAAAAACAAACCAAAAACCACACAACACACAGCGCATGTCAGCACCAAGGCAGGAACCCAGGCAGTGCCTGCCACAGCCAGACCGTGCTGGCAGCTGGGCTCTCCCTCGCCGGGACACACTGAAAAACAGGCTCAAACCATTGTTACACGGGGGTCATCAGTGCCCAGCATCTCCCCTGGCCCTGCTGTGCCAGGGCACCCATCAAAATGGGCATCCACAGGCCCTTGTGAGCTGGCAGCTTCACTCCGCTGCCTCCTCCCAGCAGCACAGCCTGCAGGCATCAGAGCTCCAGCTGGAATTCTCCCAGAGCCCTCAGCTCCAGTCCCATCAATTTATCATCCTGCCAGGCCTCTGAGTGCCCCAGGGTCAGGCATAGGGCTTCCTTTAGGTCACTTTCCCCCACAGCTGGGGAGCCCTTCCCAGAACCACCCCAGCTGACCCTCAACAACTTAGGGGGACTGTGGCTGTTCCAGCACCATCCAGCTTGCCCTTCCCCATACAAAATGTCCATGCTGATGACAGGCCCAGGCTGGTCGGTCCTGCAACCCCCAGGGGAGCCTCCCTAGGCTGGGACAGACTCTGCTACTTCCACCCACCACATGCACCCCACCAGTCCTTGACTGTAGCCCCTGCCCAGTGCAATGTCCCTCAAAGGGCCTCTGTAGGTCCCCCCTTGTCCCCAGGCTGGAGCACCTCCCCAAGGCCTCAGGGTGTCCCCAAGTGTAGGAGTGCTCCAAGCACCACCTTGCTGGGACTCACCTTCCTTCACAGGGATGGTCGGCTTCTTCTGCCGCAGCCCCAGGAGAATGAAGAAAAGCACCAGGGGGATGAAGATCTCGAAGGCCAGCACCCACTGGGGATGATACAGAGCAGAGGGAACAGGATGCTTAGGGACAAAACCCAGCCACCAGGGAGAAGCATGGGCAGTACAGAGGCCCCAGGCACTGGTGCAGTGCAGCACTGTGTCTACGTATTGCAGATGGCTGGTGGCTCTGTCACAGCTCAGCCAGCAGCAATCAGGTTCCTGGGCTTCCCACAACCTCGTGCCTGCACCCTGTTTAGAGCACTGCAGTTCAGGGCAGAGTACACAGAGGGGATAATTCCCTCCTCCAGCAGTGCAAACAGGGTGCTGGAGCTTGAGCTCAGTCTTGATGGTCCACCATAGCTGGGGTTGCCCAGACCTCAAGTCCTGAAGGCCCTCACAGCCTGGAGCAGCATGATGTCCCCTTGTCACTGTGCCACTGTTGGCTCTCACAAGGTTCAACAGCTGAGTCTAATGGCAGAGGGTAGCTCTTCAGCCAGGCCCTGGCACCAGCTCCAGGTGCAGCTGGACCATCCTCACACCCCTTCCGTACTCTCCCAAAAGTCTCTGGCTGCAAGGAATTTCCACTGGCAGCATACAGCAAACAACAACAAATCCCCAAGAATCCCTGGCCACAGCGGCTCAGAAGTCCAGGCAAGGCTCTGTGCCCAGAGGCCCTGGGGATAAGCATCAGCATCTCCAGCCACCGGCAGGAGCAAGCACCCGGCACACTGCCAGCACAGCTGCTGCCACTTTGCACCAGAGTGCCTGGACATGTCACAGCCCCACTGCCCGGCAGCAGGGAACCACTGCAGGCTTGGAAACTGAGGCACAGGGTGAGGTGAGCCAACTACAGCTCACTCCAGGGCTAGATCAGACCCAAGGCATCTCCTGATACCTGCTGTCACCCCATGGGCAGGGCAGGGCCCAGCTCCACTGCTGGGAAGGTGCTTGCTACACCACCCACACCAGCCTCCCACCAGTGACCAGTACCAATGGGCAAGACCATGGGGTGGCAAGAATGGACTTTAACATGAAGGATGCAGCTCCCAACAGGGTCAGGCCCTTCTGTCTCCAACATCACCTCCATGCTGCCCCACTCAGGGGGCAGCCCAAGAAGAAAGTCAGAGCAGCCCCATATGGCAGCGAGCAGGGGGAGCCCTGCACCCAGATCCCTGCCAGCAAACAGCCACAGTGCTACTTCTGTAGGATGAGCACAACTACACCCATGGGTGCTGCCCATGCTGCACTCACCATGCCAAAATTCCTGGTTTTGGAGAGGAAGAAGGGCTGGAGGAGACAGAAAATGCCCCCAGGAGCAGTACCTGAGAATCCTCATCTTTCTGTAACACCAGTCCCAGGGACAGTTCACTGTTCCTGCACAAGGCAGGATAACAGGGGACACCCTGACACACACTGCTGTCCCATGGCCCCTGCCCCACCCCCTGCCTGTTTACCAGGCACACAACGGGTCCTCTGTGCCCAGGCACCAGGGGGACCATCCGTACACACCCACGCTGGCCTGTACCAGGCTCGTGTGGGGACTGTTCTTGGTGGCAACAGCTTGTTGGAACCTGCTTGTTGTTATTTGTTGTTTTTTTTTGACAGGGGTTATTGACTTTTGCTCATCTCCATTCCCAAAGATGTCCCATGTCCCCAGCCCATTCTGCACTGCCACATACCCCAGTGTCACAGTAGGCTGTCCCACACCTTTGGCACCCAGAGTGACATGGTGATGGGCAGACACAGTAGCAGGTGGCTATTTACCAGGTTGCACCTCTAGGACTGACCCTGCCCCCCAGGGCTACCCCCATGGCCACTTCCCAGAGGTGAGGAGGCCAGGGCTGCTCCACACCCACAGCGGGGCACTGGCATGCAGCAGGGCCCAACAGAGCCTCAGACTTCCAGAGAGGCACACAGTGGGGACACCAGCACATCCTGGGGTCCCTGCCCGCAGGTGCAAGACACTGGGGGACATTTTGGGATTGTGTGAGGAAGCAAGGAGGAAAAGCCAGGATGCAAGCAGCTGAGAAGGAAATGTCCCCCAGTAGGTAGAAGAGGGCCAAAGAAAGGAGAAGAGAGGGGACGGTCCCTGCCAGCAGCTGGCCATGATTGTACCAGCTAGTCTGTCTGCCCTGTCACCCATCCCCTGCCTCTCTCCTCTCTTGACAAGGGCACAGGTGCAGGACTGAGGGTGGGACACTGGTCCCAGGAGCCGTTGTACAGGTGACAGTGGCTTTGGGGGCCAGAGACAGCTCCCGGATGGTAGCATTCTCTCCTTCCACATCCCCTGCCACATGTTCATTTCAGCCTGGTTGGATGTGAGCAGGATGAGGTCATAGGTGATGTCCAGGTTTGCACAAGTGCTGGGTATCCACCTGCCACCCTACAGACAGTGGGGTAACTTGTCCCACGTTCGGCCCTGCCCTTGGCTACCTGGACAGGTAGGGTCCTGCCCAATTAGCAGGGAGGCAGAGCCAGGTGGGTGCCACAGCTGGATGCTGGCCCCTGGCAGGGGGACATATCTTTTCTGGAGCATTTGGACAGTGATTCAACACCTGTGCCCATCCTCTGCCACACTGTCAGATGGGAGCAGGAGGCTGCGAGGAGGCCGAGCAGGAGGCAGCAGTGCCTGCTGCGACACATGGCTCCCACACAGCCAGGTCAAAAGGCCAGACAAGCACTACAGGACAGTGGTACAAACAGAGCAAACAGCCCAGCCCAGCACAACAGTGCCACCATGCCCACCCTCCAGCAAGCAAGCACTGGGACAGCTGGGACATGTGCTGGAGCCAGGGTCAGCATAGACATGGGCGTTACATCATGGACAACTGTGCAACTCCACCGGTGTCCCCAGGCTGTGGCAGCACTCATGTCCCAGTAGCCCAGGGGGCAGTCCTCATGGGGACAGCCCTCACGGGGACAGCCAGGCTGGGCAGATGCAGCTCATCCTGTCCATCGCTGTCACCCAAAGTCTGCTCAGCTCCTGCCTGCCTCCAGCAATGCCTGACGCCCACAGCCACAGCCTCCAGCCAGTATGATGTGTGAGAGGAGCAGTCAGGGGCAGGGCACACCCATACTAAGACTCTCAAGCTAACAACTTGAGCGACAGCCCTGCACCCCAAACCTGCCATGTCAGCCCTCCTCTCCCATAGCCTGGCACCTGCAAGGGGGTTTATCTGTTCCAACACAGGTGAAGCAGCATCACACACAGCATCCAAAATCCCCACACGTATCCCCCAGAAGACAGGGCAAGGTCTGTCTGTCCTGCTCATGGGAGGAAGGAGCTGCTGCCTACTTCATGCCATCCTCTCTGCCCATCTCAATGCTACCCACAGTGCCAGCAGGAACTGGCAATAGGTGCTGGCCTGCAGGAACCCTGAGGGATGGGGCTCTCAGCTCCTGCAGGATCCAACTTTTCCAATAGCATTTTAAGGCTGCAGAAATACCTTTGAATTTTCATGGCTCCAGATGTTAATCACTCATTAAATGCTCACTTTTGCCCACAGCCAGAAAGTAAAGGCAGGTAAAGCCATGGTCACTGGGAAAGATGAGCTTGAGAACTCTGGGGCAAAATAGGCCCCAAAATCCATGAGGCTGTGCCAAGCTGCCCAGCTCCAGTGGAGACCTGACCATGGACACCCATTGATGGTCACCACCCAGATGTGGGACTGAGTGGCTTCCTCGAGGTCACCTGCCCCATGGGGACAGATAAAGCCAGGTCCAGGGGCTGCCAACTCCCATCCTGCCAAGGCTAGGCCACCCTCACTTCTGCCTCTGGTCACTTCTAGTTGTGTCCATCTGTCTCACTAGCTCCTGCTTCCAGCATGGGCACATCCCCACCCAGCCCAGGCATGGCAGCCTGGGCTCCTGCCTAGGGGAGGCTGAAGGAGCAAGAAGTCCCTCCTAGGGTTTGTCAACAACTCTCCTGAACTGAGGACCCAGGAACACTCACCACAGTTCTCCCAATTCCTGTAGTGTCAGCCAGACACATGTGTGCTGGGCCAAGAGGGCACATAATCATCAGTGTCCTGTGCAAAGGCCACACAGCACTGGAACAGGGCCACCCTCCCACTGGCACAAGATGCCTGACCTGAGCACAGGGTCATGCCAGCAACCAGTGTGGAGGAAGGTGTTCCACAACAGGTGCCCCCTGGCTGCCCTGCCAACAGGGACTCACAGAGACACCCCTGGGCCAGCACACCCCTGCTAAACCTATGCTTCCCCTTCCTCCAACGAGGGGGCAAAGAGCACCTAGAGCCAGGGCAGTTCCCAACCGATTTCTGCTGCAGAATCCAGTACCAGCATCCTCCCAGCCCTGACAGCAGGACCTGGCAGGGCCACCGGCACAGGGTCCTAGGGACACTGCACCCCAGCAGAGGCACTGTTACAGCCCCCCCAGCACCCCAAATTTCAGCCTTTCTTCTTCTGGCATCATCAGTTTTCTCCCAGCTCTTTGCCATCAGCCAGGGGGAAGGGACAGATCTGCAAGCTCCTGTGTGGAGAGTTTTCCATCTTCAGAACAAAGTGCAGAAGGCACAGATCCTGTACAGAGCAGAACAGTCACACTGATGTCAGCTCTCCCTATACCACTTCCCTCATCCCAGGGCTCATGCCAAAGGGTGCCCCACCAATGTGCAGCAGCACCAAAACAGCACAGAACTGCTCCCACCATTCCCCCAAAAAGAGCCTTGACCTGCCCACCAACCCTTCCCCAGGACCAAGCAAACTGGCAGCACACTTCCACCACTGAGAGCTCAAGCTGTGACTGCTAGCCTATCCCAAATGAATGGGCACAAAGAGCCCCAGGGCAGGCGGGTGAACACCCTGAACTGTGTCTGTGGTGACTTGTGAGAGAGCACCTGCTAGTTTTACATCCAACATAAGTTTAAACCAGATACCAAAGTCATGGGAGAGCCCATCCTTTAACAATTCCTGTCCCAGCAGACTCAAGGCACAGCAAGCAATCCCCAGGGCTGCCATGGGTACCCCAGGGGACCCCACAGCCCAGGCTTTCCTCTGCCAAGAGCTACCAATGCTGTTCTGCTCAGACCTCCATCATCACAGGTTTCCTGCCTGAATTTCTGCCCTGGGAAGAATAAAACTGGGGCCAAACCCCAGAGCAGTCCCTGGAACAGCTCAGCCGCACTAGGCAAGGTCCAAAGCCACCATGGGATGGGAGCAAGGCTTTACAGAGGTGCCACTGGCCAGGGGCAGTGCCTGGCCATCCCCCTGGCCATACTGCAGGTCTCTCTGCACCCACCATCCACCCGTGACCTGGCCAAGCCCTCACCAGGTACCTATGAATAAAGTCTGTCCCAAAACCATGGCTGTACCCTACTGCAATCCTGCTCCTGAAAGCCCCTGCTGCCAGAGACAATGGGGACACTCCCAGGCCAGCAACATTGATGGGCAGAACACAGAACTGCTCCAGCTCTCAAGTCCCAGCCCAGAGCCCTCAGTCAAACCTGGGGCCTCTGCTTTCCACTCCACAGCACTGGGTGTGCTGCTCCACATATTGCTGGGAGGTGAGCGCATGGTGGCAAGAACTTACCCCAGGACAGCACCTGCAGCACCAGGCTGTGCCAAAAGGCAGCTGCCGGTGCCCACATTCCCTCTCTGAAGCTGGGAGAAGCCCTGCAACCTCCAACTCTGCCTGCCCCTGAGTGAACTCCCGGCAGAAGAGTGGGCTAGTAGGGCATCCCTCCTTCCCTGCTCCAGCCCCCCAGCCTCTGGCTGCTGCAGTATGATCACCCCAGTGGAAGCTGGTTGCTCTCAGAGAAACATCCATCTGTGGCTTCTGCTGGGGCAGACCTGCACTGGGGAGCCCACTGCTGAACGTCAGGCGTGGCTGCCACACAGGGCCTGGCTGTGTGTCTGCCCTGGCCAGCTCAGCCCAGCACTGCTCAGAGGGGGCAGAGCTCCCCATGGAGTGGACAGGATGATGGCCCCTATGCAGACCAGGGATACTGGGATGTGATTCTGGGATTCACACACAGCAGTAGCACAAGGAAGGAGGTGACACACACAGGGCATGCACAGCCTCAGGGCGCAGCTGTCCTAGGGACTGCATCAAATCCATCCAGGAGCATCCAGGAGCACCCACGGCACTGGGACCAGATCTCGTCCTGGCACACAGCTGGTCCCCTGCACACCCCATGCACTCACAGCACTGGTGTGTGGGCAAGGAGGGGCTGCTCCATACCCTGCCACCCTGCCTGAAGCAGTGGCACTCCAGCAACAGTCCATACACATGGAAGTGATGGGGCCTGTGCTCCTTATCCTCCTCCTCTGGCCACAGCTTCCTGCACTACACCCCCATGCTGCCCACGGGGCTAGTAGGGAAGGCCACGGAGAAATGGGTCCCCAAAAGCTGCGTGCACCCCTACTCTGTAACCCAAAGGCCATGGCGGCCAGGGCCAGGTCAGCCTGTGTGTGCCAGGACCCAGTTGTGCCAAGCCACTCATCCTTGCAGGCAAGGGTCCGGCGCAGCCCCTGCCTTGGCCACGCAGCTCTGCTCAGGGTAAAGAGGGGAGATGACTCAGCCTAAGAGCATCATCCCCCTCATCCATTTCAGGGGCTGTCAGTGCAGGAAAACCTGCCTGCAGCGCCAGGCTCGGCCCTGCTCCTGTCACAAGGGCCTCTGCTGCTCCGGCTACCGGGACACGGAGTCTGGCGGCTGCCAGTGAGGAATAGCAGGATCGGGCCTGCGGGATATTTGGGAAGAGAAAAGCGATGCCAGCTCGAGAGCAGCAGCTCGCTCCCCTCCCCCAGCCGCTAAAAATAACCGGCTCCTTCGGGCCGCGCAGCCACCCCCTGCCCACAGCTGCGGGGTCCCTCGGGGGGTGATGGCTGACCTCACACGGGGAGCCTGCGACAGGGTGCCAGCGGCCCCGAGGCCCCAGCGCGGTCGATGCCATCATGCCCCTTCTGCCAGCCCGGGAGGGACACCCACCAGTCCCCCGACCCCCAACTCCACAAAGTTGCTTTTTCTCCAGCCCACGGAAGACCGGCGGCTCCGACCCACATATGGGCTGAGAACTTTTTTATACCCGGCGGGTACCGGGGCTCGGGGAGCGATCCCACTGTGGGGGGCGGCATCCAGCCCCGGTCCTAGACTCCTCCTGGGGCCCCACGGATACGACAGCGAAGCGGGAGAGCCCCAGCTTTTGCTGCCGCACAGGGGCCCGGGGGCGCGCCAGGCCGGAGGATTCATGCACGGGCGGCCCGAAGCGGGCCGGACACGGCGAGGGACTGCGGGAACCCTCCGGCAGCACTTCGGTGCGGGGCCCGGCCTCGCCCCTCGGAGCTGCAGGGCCCCCCGCCCCCACTCACCGGGCTGCGCCGCTTCAGTGTCACGTTCTTCCAGAGCAGAAGATGGAGCTGGTGCAGGAACCCCATGGTCGGGTCGGGCCGGCCCCGCCGCAGGGCTGCGCCGCGCTCAGCTCCGCGGTCACCCGCCACCCACCGCCATCCCCTCCCAGCCGCCGTCTATTGCTTGCCGCGGGTTGCAAGGAAGCAAAGCGGCCTCGGCCCAGGCCTGGCTCCGCCGCACCCGCCCCGACCCTGCGCAGCACCAGCACCACCCCCAGCATGCGGAGGCCGCCCCTTAAAGGCGCCGCCGGAGCCGCTCGCTCCACCTGCACCGCGGCCCCGGCTCATCCCGACAGCAGTGGGCCCGGTGCTGGCTGTTCGGAGCGGGGCTACTGCCCCAGGGGCCGAGGAACCCTTGTTCCCCTCGAGCCGCCGCCCTCCCACCCCTCAACCATACACAGGTCACCTCCACTCTTCTGCCCCTGGTGCCCCACCCCAGGACACGACGGACTAGCCCTTGGCTGTGAGATCTGTGTACCAGGGTGCCACGGCTGTCCCTGCTCTTGTACACTTCCCACTCTACTCCTGCCTGACTTCTCCCACGGGCATGTGCTCAGGGGTCCATGCATGTTTTTGGACTAACCTGCTGCCACATCTGACTCCTGGCAGCTCTGAACCCAGGGCTGGATGCCCTCTGCAGCAAGGACTGAACCAGGCCAGCTCTCCTCCTTAATTCCATCCATCCATCCATCCATCCATCCATCCATCCATCCATCCATCCATCCATCCATCCATCCATCCATCCATCCTATCGTCCATCCTTTTCCTCTTTTCCTCCTTCCTGCCATCTTTTCTTCTTTCCATCTATCCTTGCTTCCATCCTTCCTTCCCTCCCTTTTCCTGTCCTTTTGTTCTCTCCATTTCCCACCTGTCCCTCCCTCTTCCTGCTCTCCCTTGGCCTTCTCTGCCCCTTCCCTCTCCTTTCCTCCAGCTCTCTGTAACCATCTTGGTCTCCATGCTGCTTCATGAGCCAAGTGTAGCCAGGAGTTGCCCCTGCCGCAGTGGTGCTGGCAAGGGTGCTTGTGCTCATGGCAGGCTCTTTGGCAGCTGGCCCAGGCTAACAAAAGCTCCCTTTGTCCAACACAAAGCAGCATTATTCCCCAAACTTCTGGGCAAAACACTGTGCTGAGATCTAGGAGGACAAAGGATGCCTGGTGATGTGGTGGTGGAGAGGCACTGTGTACCCAGCTCCATGCTCTGGGGAGGGTGACTGGTTTGGGTGGGTTGCTGGGTGCGCATGCAGAGCTGCCCAGAATTGAGGGGAACTGGGCTTTTACTAGGTCCCTGGAGAAGGAAGAATGCAGTCACCTTAGGCTCCTTGCAAAGAATTGTGCATGGTTTGCCCACAGTCCACATAGGGAGCGCATCCAAGCCTCTGTCCTGCAGCAGAGTGGATACCCAGCTTGGAGGGGCACAATGTGGGGACCCATAGGTGGGTCAAAGCCCTGTGTTTGA
Organism: Parus major; assembly: GCF_001522545.3. Lineage (NCBI taxonomy): Eukaryota > Metazoa > Chordata > Aves > Passeriformes > Paridae > Parus > Parus major. The sequence continues at coordinate 10,359,615 of NC_031785.1, read as the reverse complement.
CCTGGTTCTCCTGCTTCTTCCCTCCTGCTGCCCCTGGGTGGGTCTTGGGGAGCTTCACAGCTGCTCTTCTGTTTGGCATGGCCATGGAAAACCCTAGAAGCCAGCAAGGAACAGACCAAGCAGTGTGCCATAGGGCAGAACAACCCCAGGGAGGCAAACCGCCTCCAAGGACCCACAGGGGCCTAAAGCCCAAGGACCCAGTGGCCCAACCTCTCTATGGGCTACAAGCTCCAAAGACCTTGTAGCCCATCTCCTCCATGGACCGGGGTCCTGAAGACTTGGGAACATGGAGCCCTGAGCACCTCTCAGGGGGCTTCCTTGCAGGGTGACCAAGCTCCTGTCTCTGTGTGAAGTCATCTGCAGATGGCAGTACCCACCCACATACATCTCCCTGCTCTGTGCTGGTGCTGTCCAGCATTCCTGATGGTGTCATGACCTGGCCCCTGACCTTGATCTCTGCCCAACCCACCTAGGCAGCACTGGCTCTGGCTCCCTGCCTGGCTCAGAGCCATGTCCCTTGGGTCACAGGGTCAGGGTGTTTGGATCCACTGGCTGCAAATTCTCCCAGGGCATTGTCCCTGCACACAGGGTGTCCTGGGGCAGCAGCCGCACATGGCAACTATTAAGTGCCAGGGAAAAGCTCCCTGCTTCGTTACCAGCCATCCTGAATACCCTGTGGAAATTCTGTCCGCAGTGCTGTCCTGCATGGAGGGGAATGGCCGCAGCCCGTGTGGGCCTGGGCTCTCAAGCTATGAAACAGCAGCAGGATGATGCTGAATGCTCCAGCCAGGCACAGACTTCTGCCCACAGCCAGCAGGGCTAGGGCGGGCAAGGCTGGGGATGGTGCCTGTGGACTGTGGTATCTGGGCTCTCAATCATGCAGGGGAAGAAATGCAGAAAAGGGAGTGAGAAAAGATGACAGGAAATGGACATGGCTGCGGAAGAAGGAACACCCTTCCTTGGGGCTGCAGTTGGCCTTTGAGGGCTCCTGGGGTGTCACTGAAACTACAGAGCCCTGCTACACCATGGCATGGTGCATTATGCTCAACAGGAATCCCTGCTGGCTGGCAACTAACAGGACTGAGGATGCAGATCCCAGGGGCACTGGAGCAGCCTGAGAGCCCCCAGAGAGCAGCTTGGAGCCCCGTTCTGAGCTCTGTATAGGCCAAGACATAGGGCATACCCTTGCCAGCTTCAAGGACAGTGCTGCATACCTCGATACTCCCCTCCCTGCCCCTGCCTCAGTTTCCCTGTCTCATTTTGCTTGCCAGGGCTTTCATGGAGACTTGGGTACTGAACAGCAATGCCAGCACAGGACACAACTGAGCCAGACTGGGAGCAGGGCATAACTCGGGCAGGGGAAAAGGAAGCAGCTCTCTGTGCACACATTGCCAAGGCTCACATGTGCCTGCTTCTCCTTTTGGCAGGAAACATCCCAGGCAGGACAGTACCCAGGGCTCAGTGGCACTTGGGGCTGTTAGCTGATAGTTTCAGGATGAGTCAATGGGAGTTGGTATCCTGTTTGCAACCAAGCTGCGGGTGGCAGATGGGTGGCACCTTGTCAAGGCTGAGGGCACCTACCCAGCCATGGGGCACCCACCTTGTTCTGGGCCATGCACCTACCGCGGCGTGCCCATTTGGCCAGAAGGTACCCACCCAACCATGGGGCACCCACCCAGTCACAGGGTACCCACCCCACAGCGCAGTGCAGGGGAAGTTCTGGGGTGGGGTGTGCCAGCTGACACTGGGGCAGGAAGGACCTGCTGTGGGGCTGGGGCAAGGCAAAACTGAAAAAAAGAGGAAGCCCTGGAGTGCTCCAGCCCAGCACAGCAGCACCCAGGCAGACACATCTGGCGCCTCGTACACCTCCAACACAGTAAGTCTGGGTTCAACATTACTGACCACTGAGGGGAGAGGGGCTGAGAAATGGGGTGGCCCTTGCTAGGGGTTTCCCTTTCAGAGTATCCTTGAAATGGGGCAAACACCCCCAAAACCGTATCAACATTTCTGCTGCTGGGGACAGAGACCTGGAGCACTGATGTGCAGTGCAGGGAACCAGCAAAGCTTTCCCAGCCCTTTCTGCTTCCCATGCCAGATTTGTCTGGAGCTTAAACTTAGCTCATGTATTTTAGCAGGACAGATGGAGTGGGCCAAGGTGGGGAAGGGATTTTTTGCAGACAAGCTGCAGTGCTGGGGTGGGTGGGAATGTAGGGCACTGCTTTCCAGGAGACTCCAATACTGGAGGCACTGGCTCAGCCCCAGCTGGCATCAGGACTCAGGCAACCCACATGTTTCCAGAGGTTTCCACTAAAGGGGAAACCACCTTTGGTGCTGAATGCTCTGAGCCCTGCAGTGGGACCAGCTCTCCAGAGGGGACTTAAGCTGGTGGCTGGTCCCCAGTGCAGCCAACCATCCCCCTCTCCACCCCCACCACTGCTCTGCTCCCAGCAGTTCTGCTGGTTAAACCACTGAGATCTGAGGCAGGCAGATGGGCACCCTGGCAGGGTTAGCATCCCACAGCTGGGGGCCCATGTGCCTGCAAGCTGAGCCCCACCAGTGGCAGCCTCAAGTGCTGCACTGTCCTCCCTGCTCTCCCTGCCCTCCCTCTCCTCTGTGCCCACACAGTGGGGCACTGGCCATCTGTGACATCCTAAGTATAAAATATAAGTGTTTGGGGCACTGAGGCTATGAGCTCCCAGCCTGCTGGAGCTCCTGATGCCCTTAGGGACTGGGAAGTGCACCCTGACCTGGGAAGGGCACCTCGAACCTGGGAATTGCCTTGTCATTGTCACAGGAGAATACTGGAGTGAGTGGACACTTCTTGGGCAGGACTCTGCCAAACTCAGCCCTCATCAGAGTTTTGGACTTCAGAGTCAGTCACCCCATTTTGCAGCTAAGGCCTCACCATGGGGCTATTCAGGTGGGACTAGGATGTTCTTTCTTGTTTGGTGCACAGCAGTGGCAAGGCTAGCTGCATATCAGGTTTGACCTGTTCTGGGCAGAGCAAGAACTGGGGACTGAGACTGTGGCTGTGTGTCAGGTGAGTAAACTAAGGCACAGAGCAAGCAAGGACTGCCTGTAGCGGGGCCAGCCAGGTGGGTCAGAGGGGCACAGCTGGCTACTTCCCATCAACTCGGCACCCTCAGAAGCATCTGTGCTCCCCAAAAGGTCACCAGGGATTGCAGGAGCATGAACAAAGGCCACCCTGGGGTGACACCATGTGCATGGGGAACTCTGTGGCACAGGGAAGCAGAGGGCCCTGGGGTGATGCTGAGGCCCAGGCTTCATGAAGAAGCCCTTTCTCTGGCCTCAGCCACAGTACCTCCCCATCACCCCTCGTCCCTGGCAAGTCAAGCTGATGGCCCGCAGTGGCCTCTCCTCTCTCACAGGTGTCAGCTCTGTCACCCAGTGAGGTGACAGCCAACCCACCAGCATGCCCTGGGCATTGCCACTGCGATGGTCACCATGGGGCCGGCCTGGTGTGAAGGCCTTGATCACTGCCGGAGTGTTTGTAACCACCCTCTGGAACCTGAGGTTCTTCCTCAACCCCTCCAAAGGCTCTGGAGAAGAGCCTAAACAGAGGGAGCCATTGGTGATTCTGGTGTGGGAATGGCCCTCCAAGCAGGTCCCCAGTGTCAGCAGAGATGTGTGCCATGAGCTGTACAGCATCACAGGCTGCCAGCTCACTACAGAGCGGCAGCTCCTGCACCAGGCCAATGTGGTGGTGTTCCCCCACTCCAGGCTCCAGCCTGGCCAGGACAAACTGCCCAAGGAGAGGCTGCCGGGGCAGAACTGGGTGTGGGTCTCCCTGGAGTCCCCCTCCAACACTAGAGCTCTAGCAGCATGGAACCAGACCTTCAACTGGGTGATGACCTATAGACAGGATTCGGACATCTTCATCCCCTATGGCAAGCTGGTACCCAACAAATCAGCCACCGTGAACATCCCTGCAAAGACCAACTTGGTGTCCTGGGTTATCAGCAACTACCACAGGACTCAGAAAAGAGCTGAAGTCTACAAAAACCTCTCCAGGTACCTCCATGTGAATATATACGGGAAAGCAAACAACAAGCCCCTCTGCAAGGACTGCCTCTTGCCAACAATATCCAAGTCCAAATTCTACCTGGCCTTTGAGAACTCCATCCACCGGGACTACATCACAGAGAAACTCTGGAGGAACTCACTGCTGGCCGGCACTGTGCCTGTGGTGCTGGGGCCACCCAGGGCCAACTATGAGCAGTTTATTCCTGCAGACTCCTTCATCCATGTCAATGACTTTGGCTCCCTAAAGGAGCTGGCCACCTTCCTGAAGACAGTGAACTCCAGTCGCTACCGGCAGTTCTTTGCCTGGCAGAGGAGGTTCAGTGTGAAGCTCTACACTGACTGGAGGGAGCGGATCTGTGCCATCTGTACAGCCTACCCCCGCCTTTCCCATGGCCACCTCTATCCTGACCTGCAGAGCTGGTTCAACTCCTAGTGCATGCCGGGACCCTTGGGATGAATGCAGGCAGGGGTGGGAGGTGCACGAGGCACCCACCTGCACACATGATGTGGAGCAAAGACAGGAGCACCCCACTCTCCTCCCAGCCCAGCTGTTGCCACACTGCAACTTCAAGCAACTCCCCATGACTTCATTTTTTGTGAAACAGGACTTAATCACCCCGACCCAACACTGAACACCTTGCCAGGGTGCTGGCAGGACCAGAGGGTACTTTGGAAATAAGTGGCACAGTGCTGCTGAGGCTGTGCATGTAGTGTGGGCAGGACAGCAGGGTAGTGGTGGTGGCTCAGGGCTCCCTGACCTCCCCTGTGATCCTCAATGTCCCCTCAGCACTTTCTGCTGGGTGCCAAAGTCCTGGCAGCAGAGGCCCTGTGGTGACATTTTGTGGCTGGTCTGGAGTGGCAGGGGTCAGCCCAGGGGGGTCCATTACTCCATGGCTAGGGAGGAAGGACAGCATCTGCTCCCCTTCTTCCTTGCAGCACCCATTTCCTGTCCCCAACCCGAGCCATGGGTGTCGCTGTGCCACTGAGGAGCCACAGGACAGCAGATGCTCTCAGAGCAGCCTGTGCTGCCAGGCAGGCAGAGGGATACTGTGGTTTGTCACTCCCTCCCTGCTGTGACAGGAAGCCAGTGAGCTGACAGCTTCTGAAGGCTTGCACCATCCTCGAGTAAAGCCAGTCCCGTGGGTAACTTGCACATGCACACATTGCAGTGGGGAAACCCTGCACCATGGGCACCCTGCACCATGGACATCCCAAGAGGAAGTACCCGTCTGGGATCATGAAATTGGGGTGAAAATCGGGGTTGAGCGACATGACCAGGGGTAAGATATGACTGCTCCATCTGTGCCTTGCTCTTTGCCCCTCTACTCAGTGCCATCAACTCCCTTGATATAAACAACTCTTTTTGTCACAAGTTTTTCCAGTTTTCTTCCCTGTGGGCCTGAAGTCACCAAACCCCACCTCGCCACCCTGCAGGCTGCCAGGTGCCCAGCAGGACTGAGAGCTGGCAGAGGAGACAGCCCTCCCCTGGCACAGCCCTGGTGAGGCGGCAGTTGGACAGGCACACTGTGCTCTTCTGACTTCTGTGGCTTCCGATTTCCGCTTCGTTGTTTTCTGGGTCAACCAGAAGTGGAACGGGAGGGACTGTGGATGCCCACAGACAGATGCTGGGTACTCATGGGCAGGGGGTGCCAGGGGTGCAGGATGTTGGAGTCTCATGGTGGGCTGTAGTTCTTGCATGGCTGCATGCAGAAAACCAGATAGTGGAAATGTGGAGAAGCAAACCTGTGGGAGACGACATCTGTCTCACATTTCTGCTCCTGACCCTGGCCAGCCTCCTGCACCACTCAAGCGCCAGGCAGCACTGGGCAGCAGCAACAGGAGGCAGTTCCCAGTGGATGTCACACACAGCTGTACCCCTACCCTGTGGGCCGGCAAGTTTGAGGCTCTGGGGAGCAAGCAAAGATGCAGAGGGGCCCCACCCCATAGGGCTGGAATCTAGCCCAGCCCAGCCCTTTGCACGGTCGCAGGGTGCCCAGTAAGCAGCTGCCTTCACTGCCCCTGGACACTGCCTAGTGCTAGTGCCTAGCACTGCCCTGGTGCCTCCAGGCAGCCCTAGAGAGCAAACCCCTTATAGAGCAAAAAATGGGGATTTCATTCTGCTCAGGGCAAGGGCCCTTGAGAGAATGAACTGGGGACAAACCAGCTGAGAGTGTGGTGGGGAAAAGTGAAGGCCCCAGACATCCCTGCTCCCACCAGCTCAGCTCCCAGTGCCCAATAGACCTGCATGGCTGGGTTGTTATCCCCTCATCAGAGACTCCCTTAGCTGGACCACACATACAGGAACATCCTTCCCTCCCCTGTCAGTGCCGTACTACTGAGGGCAGCCCCAGCTTTCCACTGGGAAGCTTATCCACCCTGCTACATCCTGCTTGGTTCTCTGTCCCTGGCAGCTTCTGGAGCAGCTTACAAGCTCACACTGCTTCCAACCTTCCCAGAAGCACCTACAGCAAAACAGCAGCTCGAACTGGGTGGAAGACGACCTCTCCTCTCTTTACTTTTGACCCCCTCTGCTTTGGGGGGCAACAGCCCTGACAAGATGGTACTACTCCAGGGCCAAGCTGCCAGCAGTTGTGGAGGGAGGCCAAGCTGCAGGCAGCCAAGAGCTGAGTGTTGCTGGCATGATGGGGACATGTCCACCTTCTTAAGGTGCCTTACTCTAGCCCTGCTGTGCCCCTGCATGCAGCTGAACCTCAACTGCTGGGCTGCAGGAATAGGGATGCAAGGAAGGCAAGAAAAGGGTTAACTCATTCTTGCCTCAAAGAACTCTGAGATTTATTTCATTGCCAGAGGGAATGTGATTAAGAACAAAAAATGTAAAAATCATCATTAACTACAGCAGGCTGGAAGGCATGGGGTGCTAGCAGCATGGACAGGGTGGTATAGCCAACTGGGCTGGGCCCTCCAGGGAAAGGTGGTCTCTGGGCATCTGGGCTGGGGGTGGGTGAGGGGGGGACAGCAGCTGGAGAGCAGGGGGGCCTGGGGGTGATGTTGGGCACAACACATGAACCCCCCAACCCAAACAAGCTTTATCAACCGCCCCACAGAGGGGTGAAGTTGTCTTGTGCCACAGGGTGAGGGGTGGTGAGGGGGCTCACCTTCTCCCCTTGCCCCAGCCCTTGGCTCATCCTGGCCACCCAGGAGGGTGAGCAGAGCCACCAGGGCCATTGGCCCTGGGCATGGCACCCCAGCCCCACTCTACATGACAGGGTGAAAGGAGACACCTGGGAAACTAGATCACTACAAAATTTTTTGCTTTTTAAAAACTACAACCAAAAACCTTTAAAAAAATAATAAAATCACCGCCTCCCCCCACCCTCCCCAAAATCTAAAAAATACTTTTTTCTGCATCTCACAGGAGAGCAGCTGGGCTGGGGCCAGGCACGGGCTCAAGAGCCCTGGGCACATGTGGCTTCAGAGGGTGCAGTGGGGCAGGAGGAGCTGCCCCCAGGAGTGGTCAGAGGGGGGCCAATTCTGCTGGGACCAGTAAGCTCACATAACTGAGAAGGGCTGGGAGCATCTGCAGAGAACAGGCACCATCCCTGTGCCAGGCTCTCAGCGCCTCACATTCCAAAAGCCCCACACATCAGCCCAGAGAGCAGAAGCAGGGCTGTGCCTGTGTGAGCCCAGGGCAAGGGGAGCTGCCCCAGAGCACCAGCCCCCCTTGCTGGTGTGAGCCCACAGCCCCTGGTTCAGTGGCCGCTGTTACTCATGGAGAGCCCAGGCTGCAGCGCTTGTGGGAACATCTCGGCTTTGTGAAAGGTCGGCATGTAGACAGGAGGGGAGGGTGCCAGGCTGTAGCCCTGGGATGTCACTGGGATGGGCAGAGTGGAGGGCACCAGGGGCTGGTTCATGTCATACATCATCCCCTCTGCCTCGTTGCCGTAGGGCAGCAGCAGCCGTTTGCCTTTCTGACGCCGGTTGCAGAACCAGACCCGGACCACCTGTGGGGAGACAGAGAAGGGTATGGGGGTGACCCAGGCACACCATGTGGGTGACAACGAGACCCTTCTGCTGGTGACATCTCCGTAACATCCCAAGCTGCCAGTGCAGCCCTTTCCCTGTCACAACTCCTTGCTAGGCTCAGCTCCAACACACTTCAGCCATGAACACTTTCCCACTGCTTCCAGAGTCAAGATGACAAAAATGGCAAACGTTAAATAGGAAAGAAGATAACAAATCAAAAGAAAGGTTCCTCTCCAAAGGCTGGCAGCATAGCCAGATGAAGCCAATAGGCAAACTTGTGTATTGTTAGTGGATTATAGTTTGTCTCTCTTCTGGTGCATTTCCACTTCAGAAGAAAAACATTGTAACATCCCAGGAGGATTCTTGGGATCAAAAATCAGCTTCTTCTGAGATGAATTAGTATCAAAGGATTACTTTTATAGGATAACATTAATATATTTATGTATATATATACACGAACGCCTGTAGTTGGGTCTGGGAACTATTTTTGTCTCTCTTTAAGTTTTAAATCTTTAATCTGTGAACAAAAGTCTTTCTCTGGAACCAAGTGGGTTTTTCTTTTATATTGATGAGCCATATATATATCCTAACTGGCAGAGCTAAAGGGCAGTTGTTTACATCTTTCCATGTGCATTTCATTTTTGCTCTGAGCTAAAGTATCAAACTGGCAGGTGCTCAGGAGCTGGCACCATTTGGGCGCCCATCCTCCCCACCCTTCCAACCTACATCTTTATCCAGGTTGAGGTCCTCGGCGATCTGGGAGATCTCCTGGGGACTGGGCTTCACACACTTGCGGAAGAAGCTCTCCAGTGTCCCTTTCACATTGGTCTCGATGCTAGTCCTGCGTTTTCTCTTCCGAGCTTGGGCCAGTACTTGCTCTGCATTGCACATCTGGGAATGAGAGAGGGAATATGTTTGGTTACCAGGTCGAAGAGTCTCCACCAGGCTTGGGACACGTGTGGCTAGCTGCAGAGCTTGGGGCAGGATTGTGTCCCTGTGGCTTTCCACTGAGCATTAGTCCATTGTGCCTGGGGCCACTCCCAGTGTCCCAGCACTGCCAGCAGTGAGGTTGGACACATCCTCCTGCAGCCCCCCGAGGTTCCCCAGGGAATGTGCAAGCTGCACATTCGGTTTATCTGAGATTACAGCAGGACCTCGCTGCTCCAGAAAGGGAGCTGCCACAATCACAAGGTGTCTGCAGGGGGATTTGGCTTCCTCCCTCAGCTTGGCAGAAGGTGACACCCAGTGGTTTGCCCTCAAGCCAGGTTCAAGCCATGCAGCAAGATGGTGCTGTGGCACAAGATGCCATCTGTTCCCCTCTTCTCCCTGAAAGCACGTGGGAGACGAAAGAGAATCTGTGGCTTCAGGGTTTGCAGGTACCCAGCTCCCAGCCCCCTTGGCCCTGCACCTCTTGCATGTTGTCCGTGTTCTCCGCCTCGTTGAGCCAACGCTGCAGCAGCGGCTTTAGCTTGCACATGTTCTTGAAGCTGAGCTGGAGCGCTTCAAAGCGGCAGATGGTCGTCTGGCTGAACATCTTCCCTGAAAGGGCAAGGCAGGCAGGGCATTACACACCACACAGCTTCCCTCGCCCACAGTTCCCCAGTCACCACCACCCCCCGCCCCAAGCTTGCCTTGCTCCTGGGAGACCAGGAAAGGCATTCACCCTGTTCCTTCAGCAGGGATTTAAAGCCCTGAAACGTATCTCAATAAGTAACCATTTTAAACCGGTTCCCTGTGAGCTCGAACTTTCCAGCTCACCGCAGATCTGGAGATACCCCTCTAGGAGCCCTGGGCCCGGACTGGGCCGCTTGATACCTCCTTTGCGGGTCGTTAAGGAGCAGAAATCACTTAGCCCAGGTGATTCCAAACCCCTCCCGGGCCTCTCCCTTCCCCCACCGGCTGCGGGGGAACGCAAGGGCTCTCCTCCGACCCCTCACCGTAGAGTGTGCCCAGTGCCAGCCCCACGTCAGCCTGGGTGAAGCCCAGCATAATGCGCTTGTGCTTGAGGTCCTTGGCGAACTGCTCCAGCTCTCCTGAGGTTGGCGCATCCTAGCAGGGGCAGAAACACACTGAGAAGGGACAACTCGCGCGCAGGGTCCAGGGTCTGTCGGGGTCAGTGGCATAAGAAGGCTCGGCTGAGCCATAGGCAGCACTGACACCGACCAGGCTCACACAGGACCCACCCCGACAACGCACATTGCTCAGCTCGACCCAATCTGGAGGGGCGGCGGCCAAGGGTAGCACAAGGGCACCAAGTGCTCCTGCTCTGCCTCAACACGCCCTGGAAATGCTCCCTTTGTCATCTGGCTCGAGCCCACCTGACCTTGCCTGGCCAGAGGCAGCACCGATGATCACATTGGCTGAGTCCCAGATTTGCCCCATTCTCACTCATCCCAGGACACGTATGCACGGGGACGCTCAGTTCTCCCGCAGCGTGGGCCACTTCCCACGGCTCCCAGGCTGAGGCTGCCCCTCGCCAGCCGCTCTCCTGCCTGCGTCCGGAGCAGGGAAAAGACTCCCGTGAAGAAAGGGACGAAAGCGCGAGTGATATTTAAGCACCTCTGCCACCAGCAGGCTCTTCCGTTCTGCCAAGAGGCTACCCAGGCGCTCCCCACCTTCCTACGGGGGCATTTTTAAGCCTTTTACCCAATTTCCACGTTTTCAGAGGGGTTTCGGGTTTTCCAGGAGTTTTTCCTGTCACCGAGCCACGGCTATTAGTTTCTGGCGAAAACCGGCACCGGTAAACTCGGAGCATCCCTCCCACAGAGGAGAGATGCAGTCCACATCGCCGTCCTGCATCATCCCGCAGGTTGCAAACGCCGTTCATGAGCACTCCCCAGGCAGCGCGGCCGTCGCGGCCCGAGGACACACACGCATCGATTGTGGCGTGGGACCTCCCGCAGCTCCGACCCGCTGGCTGGCGGTGCAAGTCCTCCCAGTCCCGTCAGGGACTATCCCCCCGGCATCGGCCGCCTCTGCTGTCCCCGGGGAGGGCTCGTAATACGTCAACATTGAGAAATATTAAAAACAAGTGCAAAACACAAATTCAGTGGTGCGGGGAACCAGCCCTGCTGCCCTCGTCTTCTTCCCGCCGTCATCTCTGGGCTGTCTGCCTCAGCAGACTTCAGTGCCCGTGGAGGTACGGGAGCGGCGGTCGGGGACGCAGCCGACCGAAGGGACACTGAGGGGGCTGGCCAGGAGCCCTCGGTGAACTCGCTGCGCTGCCCCGCCTATCACGCCGGAGACGGCCTTAGGTATCGCTACCCGGGACGGCCCCGCCGCATCGAGATGGGGAAGTTCATCTCATGAGTTCCCAAAACCGCCCCCACCTCTACCCCAAAGCAGCCTCCCCAAGGCTCTCGCCCCCTGAGGAGAGTCTGTCTGACACAAGCGGGACGAACCCCAGCGCCGGGTCAGGGCTTCTCCCGCGGGCACCCGACGGTGGGGTCGGACAGGTGGCACCGGCGGGGTCTCGGCGGTACACGAGAGCAGCCGGGCAGCTCCTGCCGACGGGGCGGCGAACCGCGACTCCGGACGGGGAGGAAAGCCCCAGGGCCACACCGTGTGCGGACGGCGGGAGCGGGGCAGGCCAGCCCGCCCCATCCCCGTCCCGTCGGGTCTCACCTCCTCGCCGCTGTCGCTGGAGTGTCCGCCCTCGCTGGCGGCGCCGCTGGAGCTGCCGCTGCTGCCCAGCCCCGAGGGGCCGCCGGAGCCCGGCTGCAGCGCGGCGGGGCAGAGCTGGGGGCCAGGGAAGGCAGCGGCGGCCGGGCCAGGGAAGGGCGGCCCGGGCAGGGCGGCGGGGCCGGAGGGCGCAGGGCCGGCCCAGGGCGGGGGCGGCCAGGCCGGGCCACAGCAGGCGGCGGTGCGGGGCTCGGGATCGGGCTGGCTGCAAGGCCGGCCCGGGCGCGCCTCCGCCTTGGCGGGTGGCACCGGGGCGGGCGGGGGCAGCCAGGCGCGGGCCGGCGGCGGGTCCCGGGCGGGCTCGGGCTCGGCGGTGGAGGCGAAAGGGAAGAACAGCGGCTGGGCGGGCGCCCCGTCGAAGCTGCCGCGGGAGAAGGGAGGTCCGGCGTCGGTCAGGAGGCCGAAGGGGGCGGCCGGCAGCCCCCCGTCCGGGCTGAACATGCTGCCCGCCGCCCGCTGCCCTAGGGCTCCATGCGGGGGCTGCCGGCCGCTGCCTCCCTGCTGCGGCGCCGCCGGGGCCTCTGAGAGCGGCGGGGCCGGGCCGGGCCGGATGGAAATGGGCCCTGGCCCCATTGGGCCCCGCATTGGTGGGTCGGGCGTGAACTTGATCCCCCAGGGGGGCGGGGGGCACGGACGGAAGGTGCGATGGGAGGGGGCTGCGCCGGCCCGCACCCAGCGGCGGTGGGGAGGTGGACGGGGCGGCCCCGGTGAGACAGGGAGGGGGTGAACACCGGTCCTCGCCCCTCGCGGGGCCTCGTACCCCTCCGGTCCCGGGGGACTCGAGGAAACCCACGTCTTTCGCACCCCTCCGGCCCCACGCTGTTCGGGGTCCACCGCGCCAGAGTTAGGGCAGCAGCAGTCACGGGATCTTCCCACCTGGGAACCCCCAGCGCTGCGGAGCCTAGGCAAGAAACGGGATGGCTTTGGGGAGCTATTGGCGGCATGAACCGGGGCCAGGGGCTGGTGTGAGGGCAGCCTGTTCAGCCGCGGCAGCCACTTGTCCCCAGGACAGAGAACAAGCTGCGCGATGTCATTGCCCACCGTGTCATCGTGCAGCAGTAGGGATGGTCCAGGGCTTGACCGCTACCTCTTGCCCCTCTTGGTGCCTAGTCTTCTTGACTGAGCCTTAGCTCCTTGTGGAGCATGGACAGAGCTGAGGCTCCCGGGATCCCTTACAGTCTCACCATTCCTCTCCTCTTTCTCACTCTGCAGAGGAGGGTTGTGGCTCGGAGGAGCATGTCCCTGGGGCCCCAGAGCTCGGGGTGTGCTGGCAGGAAAGAATTGCAGCTCCAACTGCCGTGTCCATCGGCTCCACAATGAAGCACGCTCCATATTTTCTCTATCTTAAAGACTTTCCCTTCACACTGCCCTTCACAATGGTTCTATCAGGGCTGGCTCCAGTCATTTCCCATTTACTTCCCTCCTGGCTCAGCACTGGAACCTTCCCGATCCTGACACTGCCATCACATCAGCCCCTGCTTGGCTCCGCCCGATGCCAGCTCCTGTGTACGGTCAGGTACCAACGGCATGGGCACCCCCTGACCCCAGCTGGAGCAGGGCGAGGGGTGCTCCTTCTGCCAGTAGCCCGTGATCCCAGCCGGAGCAAGGCAGGGAGTGATCCCGCTGCCGACACTACTGCGTGTTTATTAACCCGGATTACCGAGAGCAGCTGCCGTCTCGCACTGGAGATATGGCAAGCAGATAGGCTGGAGCAGCCTCCCCCGCGGCGGGATGGGAATGAGGCTGTGGGCGGCGGAACTCGGGGAAGGTGCTTGATGATTTTTATGAAGCACTTGCTTTGGCTCCTGAGACGGCTGGAGCCCAGGGATTGGCACCCAGGGTGAGGATGCCCTGGGACAAGCACCCAAGGGTTGGCAGACAGGGACTCATACCCCCAGCTGGCATCCAGGGACTGGGATCCACAATGCCCCTGGCCCAGCACATGGCTCTGCTGCATGTCAGGGGAAGAGCTAAGCCTCTTGATGATATTCTTCTAAGGAAAAAAATGGTCCGGTGGATGAGGTGGAATTAATGTCTGCTCCTGATGCCTGGCAGGACATGTACTAGGCTGCCCATCCTGGCTGTGCCAGACTGCTCCAGGAGGCAGGGCAGTCCCAGGAAAATGAACTAAGGATTCAAAAGCTTTTTCAGTGGGGACATGGGCAGCCCCGAGTGAGCCCTGTGGCTTCTGGACCTGGGGGGTCCCATGGCCAGAGTGCTGAAGCACCTTCCCCAGCAGGGGCTGGATTCAATCTGGCAGGGGACGACTTGGAGCGTGCTGCTGGGGATGCTGGAGCTAGTGCTGTGCAGGCAGAGCTGCCCGCTGCCTGCTGTGCTGCTGCCTGCCCCACTGCCAGCGGGCAGAGGAAATCTCTCTGCGGGACCCCGATGGCAGCCATCAGCCCTGCTCCTCCCGGGCTCCCGCTGCGGCCCAGGGTTTCAGAAGCTCCTTGGCCTGGCAGTAACTCCGTTTCCCTTTGATTTATTGTTCCCGGGCTGCATCCCCTCCTCCTGCCGACTTACTTTTTCTCTCCATCCCCCCGGGAAGCCTTCCAGTCCCCCCTCCCCCCTCGGCC
>NC_031785.1:10312959-10345230 GCF_001522545.3 Parus major | reverse complement strand
CGGCCCTCAAACGCATTCCTGGTCCTTTCATATACAGACGGAGGGGAAGGGAGACGTTGACTTTGAACCGGCCCCTTTGTAGGCGCGGGGCCCATTGTGGCGGTGATAGTTTTAGCTGGGGGATGTGGAAGGAGTCAGTGTGGTTTCTCGGTGTGTCCCCCCCCCATACATTTCAATGATTTTGGGTGATTTGGGGGGGGCTGCACGAGGTTATTGTGTAGGGTCTTTGAACACCAGTGACCACGATTCTTCTGCCTGCTCCAGAGGAGATGGATGGATGCATCCTTCCATCAGCCCAGATCTGGAACATGCTGGTGTTTCAGGCTTGGCCAGGCTCTGTCTAACACAGCCAGGGATCAGTGGGATCCTGCTAAGAAAATGGGAGCAGAAAAAAAAGTGTCAGCTTTATTGGTTCACTGAGATGGCAGCAGGATGGAGAGGGCCGAGGTGTACTCTCCTGAGATCTGCTCATCCTCCCTTTGCTGAGTGTACTGCTGTGGCACTGGTGCTTGGGATTTTAAGAGAGTGGATGAGCACGAATTATGTTTTATGCATGGTCAGGCTGCACTTTTCTCTAGCAGGTGATGGAAAGGCCATTGAGGCTGTGCTGGATACCCCTGAGTTGCCCACCGAAGGGGGGCTGCAGTCCTACCTGTGGTGGGTCAGGGTCCCATAGTGAGGGGGCTACTCCAGGACAAATTAAGAAGGACTGGACAGGGAGTTCTAGTCCAGAAACCCTGTGCCTGGAGGAATGATGATCTGCTCCCTGTCAGCTGGGCTGCAGCTTACCCAAGAGGACAGTATGGAGTCAGTCATGCCAAGGGGCCAAGGGGAAAATCACAGAAGGTGTTTTGGTCCAGTTCTGTCCTCTTATTACAAAGGTCCTGGGCTGCAATGTGTGTCTCACCTACACCAACACAGTGCCTGATACACCAATGGACCCACCCCATTGTGTTACAGCTGGGGGAAATGAGGTGGGGGCTGAAGCTCTTGGATGTCTGCAGCACAGGTGCCCTGTCCCTGGACAAATGACTCTTCCATGCCTGGATGTGTGGTAGGGACAGGGATTCCCAGGGGATACAGAACTCCTGTGGCCACCGTGCCTGGAGCAAGGGGGTTTTCCCAGACAGAACAGTCAAGTTTTACTATTAGCTAGAACTTCCCAAAATGTCTGGATGTGCTTCAAGAGAGATTGCTGGGTTGTGGGAGCAGAGGAAGGACAAATTTGGGGACCTCAATGGACACGAGTGACTTCGAGTCTGGGTCTCCCCAGGACTGAGCCCTGGGGGCATCTCAGGTTATTTGGGGTGTGCATCACCCGGGGGTGCAGCTGGAGACCCCCATGAGAGAAGCATTCCGGGTGGGTGCTTTTGCGGTGAGTCAGCACCCACCTCCGGCTGCCGAAACCAGGAGAGATGGTATCAGCCTGATGGGGGGGTTTGGCGTGATCAAAGGAGCTCCGCTGCACACAATGCGGGGACTCGATAGCCCTTATCTGTCACCCCCGAGGTGCGAAGGGCCCCGTGGGGGCTCGGGGCGGAGGTGGGGTGGGTGATGGGTGCTGAAGGGCTGGGTGCGGGGGCTCCCACCCGACCTTTCTCTGGAGAAACCTCTCCTGGCAAATACTGAGACAAGAAAATTATCCCAGGTTCTTTATGTGCCTAGGAAAACCCTTGGGAAGGGTTTGAACGCTCCTCCAGCTGCAGAAGCAGGATGGCTGCTCACTGGCCCCTAAGGAAGGTTTGGGGACCCACAACATCCTCCCTCCCGGTCCCCTTGTCCCATCCTGCTGTCGAGAGGAGCCCCCCGAGCCGCGGGCCCCATACCACACACTCGCATGGGTCTCAAACATCGTCGTTTAATAAAATCTCCTTTTAAAATAACTACAATTCATACAACAACGACAAGAGGTGTGGGGAGAGTGGCAGCAGCCCAGGGGAGGGGGAGTGCAGGACACGGGGACAGAATCTGTGCCATGATGGCCTCTGTCAGCTACCCCACCAGGGACAGGGATGGTCCCATGCCACCATCACTCACCAGCACATCCCTGCCACTGCTGCCTGCCCTGCCCATGTACAATGGCTCCAGTGAGCACAAGAGGTCACCTGTGGCTGTGACAGTCCACAACAGGGTCTGGACATGAAGCCACAGGACAAAGTAACCCAAACCCTGTTCTGGGCCTTCCACTGGAGGGGTCCATGGCCTATGCACCTGGGAGGATTTGAGGAAGAGCACTGGGCTTCAAGCAAAAACATGTTGGTGAGGGCTGGTGAGGCTGGACATGGGCAACGGAGGGGTGCAGAGGGTCTGAGACCCAAGAGATGCCTGGGATGGAGCAGTGGAGACTGTTGCCTGCCACAGAGGGATTCTCAGAGAACACACAGTGCCAGGCTCCACAGGGATGCTGCCAGGGCATGAGCTCTGTGGGGTTTGAAGCAGCACAGCAAAGCCCCCATGCCTTGACTGCCCCTCTCAGCCACCCCAGCTCCTTCCAGCCCTATTCCTGCCTCCCCCACAGCCACATAATCTTAAAAACAAAACTTTGAACACTTTTTCTTGAGCTTTTACTCCACTGAGGCCTGTGGTAAGAGAGTCCATCCTCTGCCAGCACAGACTGGGCTCCCAGATCACAGTGGCATTGGGACTGTCCTGAAGCCCAGCACCCCTAAAGGGGTCAGAGCACAGGGCAGCAGCTGAAGGAGCATCCTGGGGAGTGATGCCAGTGCCTGCTCGAGCTTCTCCTGCTCCTGCTATTGGCTCCCAGAGCACTATCCTGCTGCCAGGAGCTGCCCAGGCTGGGGTGGAGGAGGCAGAATGGGCACTGAAGCCCTTAGTGATGACACCTGCTCCAGGGAAAGGCTCCATCCCTGGCAGATGGGCTCTGGGCAGGCTGTCAGCCCTGATACCAGGCATGAGCATGCCCAGCCCTCCTGGCCCTCTTCTGCTTTCTGACCCTCTCTCTGACTCCTTCCCAGCTGCTATGCATCAGCCTTGCTGCAGCCAAGGCAGCAGCCCCCTCCTGAAAGCCAACTACAAAGGGACAGTGCCAGGGCAGCGCCCCCAACAATTTCTGTGCCAAAGCAGCCGCCCCCTGCGCCCCGAGAGTTGTGAGCGAAGGGCTACGCAGGGACGCGATCACAGCAGCAAAGAGGACAAGGACGCTGGAAACGGGGGCAATCCCCCCCATAGCTGTTAGTGGGTGTTTATTGGGCAGGCGTCAAACAGTCCGGCAGCGCGGGGTCAGCGTCCCTCGGCCCAGCTGTGGGTGCCCCTCCGGCACGGCCACCCCGCCGGGCACGGCCGCGGGCACAGTCTGTAGCAAGCTCGGGCGCAGGAGATGGGGTGGTTACTGGTGCGACTTCGGGTTGGAGGGGTGTAAGGAGGAGTCATCAAACAGTGGGTTTCTCACTTCCATTTCTCCGGTCTGCCGTGGTGGAGGGAGAGGAACGGGGGAAGGAGAAGGCAGGAGGTCAGACAACAGTTGGGATTCAGCTGCCCCATCCCAAGGGGTTTGGGTCTGAACCCCAGCCCGGCAGGGAGGAGGGAGGAGGAGAGGAGGGCGACCTAGTGGGCTGCGATGGATGATGAGCACCAGGACTCCCATGACCCGGGAAAGGTGCTGCCTCCCTGGCAGGGGGGGATGAAGCAGGATGACATGTAAAACCCAAGGTCTTGGGTGGGATGGGACCCCACAGCTGGGCTGGAGACCCCAGGACAGCAGTCCCAGCCTGGTTGGCAGAAATAGAGTTCTCTGCTCAGACAGGGGACCTCAGGATGGGCCCCCCCAGTACGGCTGGCAGGAATGGCTTGCCCTGCCCAGACTGCCTGCCTGCCATCAAGTGTCCTTTAATGGGCCTGTAAAGACCCACTGATGACCCTCGATCTGGGCCCTGATGGCTGCACTCGGCACCTATTACCATGTAAAAGGCTCCTCTTCCTCCCTTTGTGCTCTTTGTACCTAGGGCTGTTAAGACCTGCCCTTCCCCGAAGTCCCCTGCTAGCCAGGAACATCCTCTCTGGATGTGAGGGGTCACAGGTCTGAGCTCTGGGAGTTAGGATGGCACAAGGACGAGCCCCCCACAGCCCTGGTGCCCGGGAGCAGTGACCTGTCACTACAGGGATGGTGGGTGAGGTGTGCCAAGGGCTGCTCTAGTTCTCTGCTCCCTGGGAAAAGCTTTGTGCCAGGGCATGAACTCCTGCCTGTGAGACACTCACTGGAGAGCTTCAGTGGGAACTGGCCAGGGACATGGAGGGAGCAGAGCGGTTGGACCACCTCAAGGTTTGATGAAGAACATGTGGAAAAGGCTCCTCACACAGAAGCACACATCCCAGGCACATGTTGGACACCCCCACATGCACAGGGACTCCCTGGCCCTCCTGCAACCGCATACCGGAGCTAGCCCAGGGCACTCATACACGGTGAAGTCTCCATCCTCATTCTCCTCATCAGATGATGCTGGGTCTGGCAGCTTGGGCTCCTCTTTATGCCTGGGGGGAAAAGACGCAGAGAGGAGATGAAGCCCAGTGGGATAATTAGGGCCATCCCAGTTAATGGCAGGACCTGCTCTCTGCTCCCAGGCTGCTTACTTCTCCAGGGAGAGCATCTGCTGCTTTTGGTGCTGGTAGTGGTACATTTGGGCACTCTGAGCCAGCGTCTTGTCCCCGGGCTGTGGAGAGAGCAGGAACAGCTGAGGAGGTTGGGCTTTGGAGGGCCCCAGCCTGGCTGGTGGGGGGCCTTTACTGTGTGGGAATCCCTCCAGCAGAGCACTGGAGCCTGAGTGCCAAACACTCCACAGGGAGGGACATGGGCGCCTTACCGAGATCTTGTCATAGGGCAGGGGGCTGGCTGCTCGCTGGGCTGAATACTCTGCTTTCTGTGCCAGCCTGATCTCCTTCTGCAGCCTGCCAGGGAGGGGAATTGGAATCAGAGAATCACTAAGGTTGGAAAAGCTTTCTAAGATCAAGTCCAACCATTAACCCAGCACTGCTGAAGTCCACAACTAAACCATGTTGCCAGGTGCCACATCCACATGTTTTCTGAACACTTTCAGGGATGGTGAGCCCTTTCCAATTCCTGACCGATCACATGAATCTTCCCTAATGTCCATCCTAAATCTCCTAAATCTCCCCTGAGACAGCTTGAGGCCATTTCCTCTCATCCAGTCCCTTATTCCCTGGGAGAAGAGCCCAACCCTCCCCTGGCTGTCCCCTCCTGTCAGGGAGTTGTGCAGAACCAGAAGGTCCCCACTGAGCCTCCCTTTCTCCAGACTGAGCCCCTTTCCCAGCTCCCTCAGCCACTCCTGGTACTTCAGACCCTTCCCCAGCTCCATTCTCTTTTCTGGACATGCTTCTGTCCCTCAATGTCTTTCCTGCCATGAGGGGCCCAATACCAGGATTTGAGGTGCCTCACCGGTGCCCAGTGTGGGGCAAAATGACGTCTCTAGTCCATCCTAGAGGATATGGGGAGCCATAGGAGCAGATGACTCCATTCACGAGCCAGTGACCCTTGGAGGGTCAGCCCTGTTCCCCATGATGGCACCAGGACAGGCATAGCCACCTCCATCCCACAGGGCCTGGGCACAAGGCACCAATGTGCTGGCAGTGTCAGCGCTCAGCGCCACAGTGAGGCCCACAGCAGGTGCCACCTGCTCCCAGGAGCCTGCATCTGGTGCAGGGGTGTCTCACTACTATCCTCCTGCCCCAGCCATCTGATGCCACATCTTGGGGGGACTGGCAAGGGTAGTAGCTGCCTCTCTTCCGATCCCTGACGCCTGGGAAGTGTGGTAATACACTGCCCTGGGCACAGGGACACCAAGGGACTGTCAGCAGCCCCAGCTCACCTGCACCAGCAGATGGCTGCCACGATCAGCGCTGAGATTCCGGCCACTGTGCACACCACAATCAGCCCTGCAGAGTTGGAGAGGACAGCAAGGGACAGCAGGTGAGCTGGCAGCACGGTGACACCAGCCCATACTTCCCTGGTGAGGGTGTGAAACTTCTCCCTTTGAGTCCCAGGGTCTCACCAAGCACCATGTTGTCATTTGCAGGGATGGGAGATGCCTCCACCGGGTACTTCTGGACCGTGGCAGTGGTGGGGAGGGTGGTGGCTGCCATGGTGCCAGCAGGAGCCTGCTGCAGATGCCCCCCTCTCAGCCCACTGCTCGCACGCTGTCTGCCGCGGTCAGGCACCAGGGTGGCTGCAGGAGAAGACAGAGCAGTGAGTGGTGCCTGGGCAGCTCCAGAGGGCAAACCTGCCTGGGGTGCAGGGTCTGGCTGCCATGGGGTCCCTGGCACCGCCAGGAGCAGGGAGTGAGCACTTACTCCTGGGTCTGCCATCCTGTAGAGGGTGGTGGCGAGGAGCCTCCTGCCTGGCCAGCACATCCGCAAGAAAATCAATTTCTGCCTCCAAGCTGGGAATGGAGGTCCGTCCTACAGGAGAATGAATGGGTGTGAGATGGGCACTGTGGGGTGCAGCTGTGTGCCCACCCCCAGGCCAGACCAGTAACTCCAAGAAGGGGCTCCTGTCCCAGCTCCAGCAAACACAGGTGGTGTTTAATCTGAGGCCCCTCAGACGCAGCTCTCTCAAAGCTGGCCCCCAGGGCCCATGTGTGTCCTTACTGCTTTCAGTGGCATTTTTCACCCCACAAATGCTGGAGGATCAGGAGCAACAGCATCTGCCCTTGTGCCAGAGGCAGCAGGTGCTGAGGACTCTGTGAGAGAGGGCAGGGTGTCAGCCCCCTGGTGTGCAGGACCTGCCCTGTGTCCCTGCCCCTTGGGTCACTAGCAGCCCCAAGTGAGGAGGGATGGGAGCTGGATCATAGACAGATACTCCCCAGCTGCCCTGCTGCTGAGCAAAGGGGGAGAAAGAAGAAGCCACAGTTTCTTTTCAGAAACTCACTCCCCCGCATCCATCTCCGGACTGTGCTGTCTGCACATGGGGTCAGAGCTCACCTTTGCTTTCAGCTAGCTTTTAGCTAGCTAAGTTCCCTGGGCTGTTATTTTTCTTTTTTCTTGGATCTGTTCAAACCTGCTCTGGACTGAAAACACAGAAAAACACTGGCAGCTCATGCCTGTGGCCCACTGGGGCCTGGGCCTCGGCACTTTCCAGCACTAGAGGGACTGATAAGGGACTGAGCGAGCCAGGCTACACCCCATGAAAAGGACTTTCTGAATTTGCCATCTCTTCAAACAGCAGGAGGTTTTATTGTTTAATATTATTCATTTTTAATGTTTGCGAATACTTTGCTTGTTAAACAGTTTTCCCCACTTTTCTTCAAGGAAATCTTCCCAAACCAGTTGGGGGAAGGGGCCGCTTGAATTTGTTTCTGGAGGGACCCCATTTGTTTCTGGAGGTTTTCTCCCAGATTTGCCCCAAACCAGGACACTTTGCCAGTATTCAGACTGTCCCCTCAGGGAAGCCCTGGGGGCTAAATCCAGACATACAAAGGCAAGGTGGTACTTGCAGCTTGATTCCCAGATAATTCAAGGTTACAACCATTACATCTCCTCTGGAATCTGTCCTCACATCCAGTGTTTGGAAATAAACCCTGATTCCATCTGGAGCTGTGCACAAAGGCCACCTTGCTGCCCCATGAGTCAGAGCCACATGAGCCAAAACACAATTTAAAAGGGGGATACTCCTGCTTTAAACAAAAGCACTGAAAGTTACTGTCCCCACATCCTCCATGTCCTTGTGTCCCCAAACTGCCCCCAGCCTCCTACGCTTAGCTGGAGCCCTGGGTTTCCCTGGCTCTTTGCACTCTGTCATTTGCATCCCAGAGCAGCACCATGGGCAAGTGGAGCCAGGTTGGGGCTGTGCCAATGCCGTGCTCAATAGGTGAGTGCCCATGGTGCCAAGGTGCCAGCATGGGGCCCTGGTCTCCCAATGGGTAAGGGAGTTGGCATGGGACAGTGTGACAGCCTGTGCCTGAGGGGGACATCCTGGTGCCCAGGATGGGGATAGCCCTGTGCAAGGGGACATCCTAGTGCCTGAGATGGGGACATTCTGTCTCTAGCTCCCTTCTGTACTCTGGGAAAGGTCTGTCTCCATAGGGAGACCATCAGGTTGTGTTGTTGGTGCTGGATGTGATGTGGCTGGAAAAAGGAAAAAAATAGTTGAAAAAGCAGCCAAAGCAGCTGCCAGGTCCCTCAGAGTCTCCCATCCTGTAGCAGTGTGTGAAGTGGCACATGGGAAACTGAGGCAGCAGTTTGGGGTCCCAGTGCTGCTGTAGCACCTGGGTTGTGCCACTTACCTGCACTAACCAGCTTTATCACCAAATTCTCTTCCCATGGCTAAAAGCTGCCCACCTCCCATTCTGTGTGGCAGCTGAACCTCCCTCAGTGATGCCACAGTTGCCACCACACATTTGAGGGCACCTCAGCCCTCAAGGGCTGGGTCCTGCCAGGCACTGTGGGTGTGTGTGATACTGGCCCTGAGCTGCTCCAGGAAACAGGGAGCTGGGGCGAGACCCAGTTCCTGCCTGGCTGCCCCAGATGCAGGAGCAGAGATGCTGCGGAGGAACAGGGTCCAGGCAGGGCACAGCATACAGGGCATGCAGGGCAAGGATGGGACAGGGACAAGGACAGGGCACACAGGACATGCACAGGGACACCCGGTGGTGCAGGCAGGGCTTGTGCAGGGTGCAGGTGCCCCCTCATGGTAGTTGTTACCACTGCTGCTGCAGTATGGCATGGCCAGGCTGGCACACAGCCCCCCAGCGCCTCTGCTCTGCCCCTGGCCTCTCCTCAGGGCTTCCACCTCCTCAGGGCACAACCCTGGGACACACACCTACCCTGGCAGTTTGAGGAAACAGGGACCAAGGAGAGACACATGTGGCTTCCACCCTGGGCTAAGGAAAACTGTGATTGACAGTGTCCACAGGAGGGCACAAAATTCCTACAAATCCACTAATTTCTATAGTCCTGGCCCAGGATGGCTGACGTCCTCCTTGGTGCTGGCAGCACAGCAAGCAGGGAAGGGGGAACCCACACGCTTATGACCTGAAGCCCCTTTTCCCCAAGTGCTTCCTGCAGCCCAGTGGGGGCTCCATGCTGGTCAAGCAGAGGCAGGGATGAGACCCACTATCTCAAAGCACATCAAACCCATCACAGCACACGGTGTGCACATGCAGCACCATGGTGTGCGTGGGACTATGTGGACAGCAGCAGCCAGGTGCAGACAGCCAGCTGTGGGATGCACTGCACCCAGATTCCCTGCATCCCATCTCACCTCTGCACTGATGCTGTGCCGGGTATGCCGAGACCCCTACACATTATAATGGCAGCAACACGCCACTCACGTGCATCGCCCTCCTGAGACCCCAAATGGGGCTCTTCACCCAAAAATCTGCTCTTGGGAGAGGACCCCTGGTTCCTTCCACGAATGGTGGCACAGCAGCAAGATCCCAGGATCGGTGTCACCGACAGTCCAAGTGGCTCAAGGATGTGTAACCCTTTAAAGGAGCTGCCTACATAGCAAAAGGGCTGCATGGGTATCCCCTTTAAAGGCTTAGGCATCCTTGGGCTACAGCAGCCCTCTGTTTGCCTTGCATTCCCTCTAAGTGTAGCTATCACAGCCCCTCTTCATCCTCACAGCCTTCTCTGGTGTTGCTACCACACGAAGGTACAGGCACGATGAGAAAGCCCTCATGGAAAAATAAATGGTGCCTCCCTGCCAAGAGGAGCTGGGCATCCTCAGGATGCTAAAATAGAGGATTTGGGAGAGAATCCCCCTTTTTTATTTACTGCAGTCCCCATACTTTTGCTGCTACAAGCTAGTGGCATTGCTTGAGACAACTGGATGGGACTGGGAGAGACCTTGATGTCACCATCCCCGCAGGGTGGGTCCTTAGAGGATGGTAGTGTAATCCTGCATCTCTCTGGGTGAGGATGCAACTATGGCCACATCCTTCAGAAAGGAGCTGGGTTGCTATGGAGATGCCAGCACACGTGCAGCCCTTGTAAGAGGGGAATTTGCTCTCAAGACTTTTAAATTTATTATTACAAAATAAATGATAAGCAACTGCTAAAGCCAGTGCCAGTGGATGAATAGTCCATGGCAGAGGTGCTGACTGCTGTCAAATGTCAAGTCTGGACCACATCCCAGGGGATGCCATCCCCTCTTATCCCCCCAGCCATCCCTCTCATTTCAGCTAAAGGGCCTTGCTTACATGCTCAACAACACAAAGCAATCCCCCAAAACCCAGAGGACCCTTCCATGTCTGCATGGAGTTCAGATGCAGGGGGAGCTGCCTCCCTGGCTCAATGACCAGTGCTTGTCCCTCCTGCCTGGCACAGGGAGGGACATGCTTTTAGAAATTCTCCAGGAGTTGGGAACCCCTTAGCAAGAGACTTTTGGGGGCAGTGGGAGTGAAGAGTGGGTGAAGGGTGGGCTGGGGCAGATGTCAATACGTTCTGCACCAGGAGATGACTCAGAGGTGCTCCAGAGTACCTTGCATCCAGGTGGTCCCCAGCAAAACCCACCAGGAGCAGCCTGAGGACGTGGCCAGTCCTGGCCTCTCCCCCAGCCACAGAGGGCACTCCACTTTATACCAATAAATAATTGTGTGCCATAATTATGGTCTTTACTCACCTGTGAGATGGTCCCATGATAAGAGAGCACAGAAATAGCTCTGCCACAGCTTCCCAAGCTGCATAAAGAGTTGACTGTCATGCTAAAAAATGCCTATGCCTGGCCAGAGCACTGTCTTTGCAGCTGAACCAGGGGCACAAGGGTCAAAGCTGCACTGGGAGCATCCTTCAAGTATTGCAGTAGCAGTGGGATGGGTGACATGGGCTGCTGCACCCAGGCTGTCACAGCCCCTCAGATCCCTTGGGGACAGAGCCAGGAATAACGCCCCGTGCAGCCCCCAGTGCCCTGGTATGCAGCCAGGGAATGGTCCTGCCCGTCACAGCTGACTCCAGCCCTCTCAGCATGGACGCTGGGCATCACCCAAGGAGGAAACATCAGTGAACCACAGTCCAACATCTGAAACCAAAGACAATCAGGCATTGCAACCTGGCTGGTTGGTACCAGCTCAGCCCTGGGATGGGTGAGGCCACAGGCACCTGTTTCAGTCAGCCACAGAATCAGCCTAAGTGACCACTCTGTGCTGAAAGCAGTGCCCCTGCTCCTGCAAAGACAGAACCCTGGAACAGCCAGGCAGACCCTGGAGATCCCCAGAAGCTGCCTGTCCTACTCCTGTCCTTGGAGGTCCTGGGCTCCCCACAGCGCTGACAGGGCCACACACAGTCACCAGAGGAGGATGCATATAGAGCAGGGTGGGGTTGCCAGCCCAAAACCACCCCCACAGCTGAGGTGAGTTGGGTGAGACGGAGAGGAGCAGCTGTCCCCACAGAGATACAGCTGCCATGGAGAGAAGAGAGAGGATGGGGTACTGCTGGGGTGGGGGGGCGGTCCTGAGGCACAGAACCTTCCAGAGCTGCAGGGTAGGTGTGCAGGCAGAGGGGTGGAGGATGGCTGCACTTACCACTGGGTGAGAGCTGCTTCTGGACACAGCGGCCGTGGTCATCCTCCTGGAAGGGGGGCAGGCAGGGCCCGCAGGCACCTGACCCCGGTGGGCAGAACTCTCGGCGCTGCAGGGCACAGTCCAGGCTCCGGGGACATGATGATGCTGTGGGGACAGGACAAAACAGCTCAGGAGATGGAGAGGAGTCAAACACGCCCCCAGCTCTGTTCAAACCCTCTTGGTGTGGGACCCAGCCGCCCTGGGCTGTCCATGGCTGCTTCTGCTGCAGCTCCCCAGCTATCAATGGGCTTCACCAAAGCCAACCCTGGGTCCTGTTCTGCCTCCACAAAGCCTTTAACAGCTGGAATTAACCACAAGCTTAATGCCTAAGGAGTTGGACTCAGTGATCTTCATGGGTCCCTTCCAACTTGAGGTAGCCTGTGATTCTGTGACCTGCACAAAGCAGTATGCAGTGATGAATAGGCAGTGCCCATACCCCTCAAGATATGGGCACAGGGTGCCACCCCATGGGAGTGCTGCAGAACGCTGAGCCCTGCAGAGCTGGCAGTCACCAGGATCTCCTGCTCCTGCCTGCCCTGCATGGGGAGATGAAATCCAACCAGCACAGTCAAATACTTGTCTGATGACTGTCAAATCAGAGGTCCCAAACAACTCCCCCAAAGCCCCAGCAGGGTGTGACAGTGCTGGTACCAGCACTTACCTCCCATTCCATGGCATTTCCTGGAGCAAGCAGTGGGAGCCAGCCCTCCCTAGCACTGACCTGCACCCTAAACCTCACTCGCAGTTTCATGGGGCATCTCATGCCCATGTCAGCCCCAGGAAGTCTCCACTCCCTGGGTACAGGCACGAGGCCCCCAGGCTCCAGCCTCACTGTGCCATGGCAGTACCATCACGGCTGGGTTTTCACCTCAGGAGGTGGATCTTCCTGAGGGACACAAGAGCCCTGTGTCTTACACAAAGCTGAGTCCTGGACCAGGTGATGGTGGCAAAGCATCTGCAGAGTTGGAAACAGGAACTGTGACATGAAGGGCCAGCACTCAGGTACCACCTGCAGCAGGGGACACACTGCGGTCCTGGTTTTGATGGTGACACTGCTGGTCCTGCTGCAGCACAAGTGTCTTTGTGTGCAGCCATGCCTGCAGGGTTCCCACAGGCAGCAGCGGGCAGGGATCAGGACTGAGGGGCTGCACTGAGAGCAGGATCAAGACTGAGGGGCTGCACTGAGAGTAGGATCAGGACTGAGGGGCCAGACTGGCAATACATCACAGCAGGAGCCCACTCCCAGCACTGGCCCATGCACCCCGAGCAGTCCCTGCCAGCCCTCGCCGCCCACACCGGCACCAGCAATGCCTTGGCCACCCATCTGTCCATGTGCCTGGGGATGACAACACAGGGACAGCCCCTGTGCACTCCACAGAGAGGGGAACCGCAACTGTGGGGGCTGTCCTGAGCATCCCCAGCCCTGCAGCACACCAAGGGCAAGGGGGACAGCACCCTGTACACAGCTGAGAGTCCTAAACAGGATGGAACCACCAGGACACAAATCATGACAGATCTGCTCCCCCAGCAAGGGGCACAGGAAAGATGTCACCCCAAAGCCACACAAGTGGGATATGCACCCCCCTGCCTTTGTATGGCCATATTCCACCACCAAACTGCTCCCTGGAGGGTGCAGCTGCTACTAAGAACCCCCAGCCTGTGCCCATGCACACATGCCACTGCACCCCAGGAGGAAGTCATCATCACGGGATCCAGGACCATCTTCTCCACCTTGGCTGCCACTGGCAAGGGTGCAGAAACAACAGTTTTAATGCTGGCTGACCCCCATGCCAGGCAGAGCAGCCTGGGGGGGTTGCTCTTGGGGTGGGGGAACATGCCCATTGTGCCCCATGGGAGCTGGGTTTTTTGCTGGACTATTTGCTCCCCGCAGATGGTGTGGGGCTTGGCCACATGGCTGGGTGGCAAGAAATGCTTAATGGGCAAATAATCAGATCTCTAAGCACAGAATCTGGACTTAGCTTCTGGCTTCACGTCCCTAGAGTTACTCTGAAGGTTGCTGTGTTTAAAAATCAGGGCAGGAGGAGGTTGTGGCACTGTGCAGTCTCAGGCTGCAGACACACTGGGGTGGGGGACACATCTGTAGGGGCCCTTGTGTGTGCCACAGGTTCATGGAAACACTTCCTCCTAAAACAGATGCTGCAAAAAGCTTATCACTGACAGAGGAAGTCACCCCAGGGTGGGTCACCCCACAGCACCAGATATTGACAAGACCCTCAGAGCCACCTTATGAGGAGCAATGAGGGCAGAGCCCCGAGCCAGAGTCCAGCAACTGGGTAAATAAAGCCCAGGCTGGATCCCAGTGAAGGCTGTTATCTTTGTTTGAAGAACAAGTTATGCTTGCCCAGCTGTCACTGGCTGCAATTCAGAGCTCCCCGTGTGCCACCAGCCAGCGACTGGTGAGCTGGCATCGCTGTGTGGGCACCCTGTGGACTGAGGGGGTCCACAGGGGCTTTGCCACTCTCTGAGCCCGCCTCAAAGCCCAGCAGTAAGAGTCTTGTGCTGGTGGGAGTGAGCACCTCAGTGCCATGCTAAGTGATGGGGACCAAGCACTCTGAGTGCCACCACCCAGGCACCACATGGGCACCTCCAACCCTGACTGCTGCCACCCTGTGGGGCTGCCAAACTACACTGCCCCAGTGCTGTGCCACCCTCGCACACTCACACGTTCCTGGGGGCTGGTGCCACCCGTCCAGTGCTCAAGCAGACAGGTGGTGGATTCCCCAACACTCTGGCCAGGGGTCCCCTCTCCTGAACACCCACCCCAAGGTGGGCTGGCACAGCACAGCACAGCTGGGATAAGTGTACTGGGCCAAGCTGCTGGTGCTGGAGGAACCGAGTGGCTCCCTGCAGGCAGGACCCCAGCCCAAGGCCAGCAGGTGCATGGGACACAGCAGCTGGCACAGACAGCAGGTGAGCACGAGTTGGGGACACATGTAATCAGGAACAGAGCTGTGCCCAGGAGGAAACATGGTCATGTGAACAGCAAGGCCTCTGGATGTGTTATCCACAGGGGAAAGCTGAGTGCAAAGCTCCATCCCCAAGGGCTCACCCTGGGGAGAGCTGTGCTGGGCACCCAGGGTGGTACTCAAGACCAGCAGAATGCTTGTGACAGGGGCTGCCCAGGCAGGGCATAGAGCCACTGGCAGTCACAGATTGAGGAGCAGCTCTTCCACACTCATACCAAAACATGCAGGTGAAAAAGAAACAAAAATAAACCCAAGGAGGACATTTGTGTGGCCAGGGAGGCAGGGACTGCCCCTGTTTCGTCACTGCTGCAGATAGAGAGATAAAAGTGAACGTAAGAGGATAATTAATTAGCACCGAGCACTGGTGTGAATGTTTAAGGTCCCAGCAATGCCAACACCCAGCCTCCCTCTCAGCTGAGTTGTGCCAACAGTTTGAGCTGGCAGAGCCCACGGGGCACTGGCTGCACAGCCACATGGGCACAGAACAGCCCACCCAGGACCACTGGGTCTGGTCCCTCTATGGCAGCAGGACACGGCCCCTGGGCATGTCAGGACATGGGCACTGAGCATGGGGGGATATCGGGGTGTCTGGGGAACAGGGTGCAGGTCTCACTCCCATGTCAGGCCCCTACATGCTGGCTGAGGCTGAGGAAAGACCACAGCAAGGCCACGACAGAACCCCAGCAGCAGTAGAAGCAGCCCCTGCAGGGCCTGCAGTGGTGTGGTCTCTGCCAGCTCCACTCCAAGGTCACTATTTCTCCTCTTCCTCATCTTCCTCCTCAGCCAGATAATGTGGGAACTGATGTTGGCTCTACCTGCCCTCCCAGTACTTGCATGGCCAGCAGGCACTGGCCATGGCTCCCTCCCAGAGCTGCAAAGTGCTCCTGGCTCTGAAGGAGAGCTCTGGAGCAGGCCCTGGGCAAGCTGGTGGGCAGGCATCAGACAGAGAGGCTGGCATGATGCCCCCACCAGACCCCAGCCCCTGAGGTCTTTCTTCCCCCTGTCCACAGCCTCCCTGGGCAGGGGCAGTGCTGCTGTCCAGCAGCAGGCTGGAGCAGGGGTTGCTGAGGCACCCTAGCACCTCACCTGCACTGCTCCATGCCCAGGGATGTGGCTTCTGAAGTGAGTCAGGGCCAGTCACTGCCAGCAGCTGCAGTAATGCCAGGCTGGACGCTGTACACACCAGCCACGGGTGACACATAGACTGACTGTAGGACAGACACCCTGCTGGTGGCTGTGACCTGCTGGGCTTCCTGACCCAGCTGCATCCCTCTGCCCTGCTGTCTCTTGCACTAGGAAGCAGGTGGATGGGGACTGGATTGAACCCCCAGAGCAATGCCCACTCCTGGACACAGCTGGCACCACTGCTCAGGCAGTCCCTGTGCAAGCCCTGCCACTGCCAGCAGCTGCTCACGTCACTGCTGTGTTCCTGCCCCTGAAAATGCAGCAGCCAAGCCCCCTCCCACACAGAGACAGCAGAGCAGGGCTCTCTGCAGCGCTGACCCTGCAAACCAGGACTTGGGGGCTGCTGGTCACATCACGTCACTGCTGGGGACAGAGCATGTGGCACAGCCATGGCCACCAGTCTGGCCCCATGTCCTGCAGCAGCACTGGTGTGTGCTAGTCCACCAGTGGGGGAGCAGCTGGAACTGCTTCTTTGTGCTTCAGCAGATTTGGTCAGACAGATGCAACATGCCATCAGCTCCCATCCCAGCTTTGGCTGGTGGGTGCTGAGGTCTGGCCCAGCTGGCTGAGATGATCTCCAGCATAGTTTCTGTCACAGCCAAGAAACAGTGCCAGCAGCCTTGCGTCACAGGCTGGGGACAGGGAACACCTGTAGGGAACCTCTGGGAGCATTCCCCATGCCTGCACAGCAAACAGCTCACTGCACCCTGCTCCCAGTGAGGGGACAGTCCCACCAGACATGGCCTCACCCAGGAACAATGGAAAAAGGCCTCATCAGCACTCCCCTACTCCCACCTCCTACTCCCATCCCCATCCTCACCCTGCTGCTGCTGCTTTGGGGGCACCAGCCCAGAGCCCTGGGCTACAGGCAGTGCAGACAGTGTGGTGGGCACCCATGTTGCAGCCCTGAATGACAGGCTTCCAGAGGCTTGTCCTACTTCATGTTCATTGCCAAGGGAGAAAGGGAGGGCCAGGAGGAGCTGAGCCAGGTTCCTGCAGAGGTGGGGAGATGCCAAGCCCTCAGCATCCCCAAACACATTGCCTCCCAACTACTGGTGTTCCCCCAGAGCCTGTCCCTGCTCTAGAGGAGACCCCATCTACAAGCACCCCAAAATCCCAAGTTGCTCCTGTTCCAGGCTGGGACAGAACCAAGCGATCTCCACCAGGCTGAGGGAGTGGAATTTTGTGTCATCACTACTCAAAGCCCTTAACTGGGCCAGAAAAATCCCTGTTCCTTGCCCTGGCAGCCTGCTTGCTGTGCAAATGGAACAGCTGGATTGGGAGGGTGTAGGAGCAGGAGACAGCACCAGGATGGGTGGAAACAGCTCCAGAAAACCACAGATTTGGACCTCAGCAGAGACTGGGCAGAGCCAGGATGTAGAAGAAGACATGGCTTCCTTGCCTGTGGCCAGTGAGGAGGGCATCAAGCCACTGAGACACCCCCTGCTATCCCAGCCTCAACAACCCTGGATGCTGACAGCCCCAACTCCAGCCCACCAGGGGCTGCCACATCCAGGATCTGCACCACTGCATCCCACCTGTGCCCCTGCCATGCCAGGGAGTCTCCAGCCACAAGTGGCTTCAGATATTCAGGAAGAGAAGAAATAATAAAAAAAAACAAAAGGCAAAACAGGTGTCACACACCATTTCCCCAGGCCTGCCCGCCCAAACCTGCTGCTGGCTTTGCTTCACTGCCTGCACACCCACCCATACTGGGGACCCCAGGCTGCCACCAATGCCACCTCATCCCAATGCATCCGGCTGCTCTTTGCAGCCTGCACCACCCACTTTAAGTCTTGTTCATCAAGTTTTCCTCAAGTAAATACCAACGAACTTTGTACATGCCCTGAGCCTGCTGGGGCTGGGGTTGGGCTCTTTAATTCCCTTTTTATTGGGCAGGTTTTGCACCACGTCACAAGTGAAGCAGGTGGTGGTCAGGGCTATGGTGCAGAGCAAGCACCATCGAGGGGCCCCTCCTCACACCCCTGAGGTGCTCTGGAACACTCCAGTGAGTAGCCCAGCACTGTGCTGGACCCTTGATGTGCCAGCATTGCAGGGGATGGGCAGCACTGGCACCACAGACCCACCAGAAGCACTGAGCAGTCTGGAGGGAAGGTGTCGGGTCCAGCTCTCTCATCTGGGCATTCCCATCAGCAGGACAGCACTCCATGCTGTATCCAGTGAGCGTCTATACACTTGCCCAGTGAGCTGCAGCAGAGCCACAGCCCTGGGTGAGCTCTCTCTGTGTGATGGCAGGGAGGTGGGAGAGGGCAGCCCACCCCACAGCTCAGCATCCAAGGAGCCGTCAGGCCAGAGGCCACCACAGCTCAGTCATCTGAAAGCAGCCACACACTCTCACTACTGGGCTGGAAATACCCATCTGGAGCAGCAGTATCATTGCACCCACCACGGCCAAGATGCTCTTTAGCAAAGCCAAAGCCAACTCACACCACCACCAGAGATATCCTGCAGCTTTTGGGAAAGAGGCACCAGCATAATTTTGCTGATGACTCCAGCAGCTCATTGTTCAAGGTGGGAATTCTGTCTGTCAAGCTCCCTTGGGTCTAGTCATGGCCTGGCACCAGCCCTGGTGCTCCTACCAGCCCATCACCCTGAAACAGGTGCCTGGGGACATAGCTCCTCACCCATGGGTGCTGGAGCAATAGGGGCCAACCTTCATGGCTGTTGGAACAGCCATTAGAAGAACAGCCATTAATTAGAAGTACAGCCTTTGGAAAAAGGGCTGGCAAAGGGACTCTGGGTGGGCACCCTCTGTGCTGGTGGACATGCAAGAGCAGAGGCAGGTGGAAACACAGGGGCTGCAGCACCCACCCCACTGGGGCTGCACCCATGGCTATGCCTGTGCTGATTCAGCCACCACCACTGAGAAAGACCTGCAGGGCCATTGTGTCTAATGGGGCAGAACCCAGAAAATAAGAGGCTCCATCAACACAGAAACTGGGGGTCCATGGGATGCACAACTGCATCCTAGGGGTGCTGGTGTACGCAGCATCCCATGGCTCTTGAAAAAGGGCTGCAGATGGTGCCAAAAGAGCTGGACCCAGAGATTTTGGGGTATATGCTGAATAGGAAGAGGCAGCTCAGGGAAACCCTCTCCCTCGCAGCCAGGAAGCCAAGAATGATTGCTGCAGGATGGGTCACATTACAGCAGCAGATTACCAGGTTGCCCTCTCTCCCGATTTAGGCCCCCCCCGTCTCTCTGACAGGTGTGAGATGATGAACTCCCGGAGGCAGAGCAGCTCCTCACCCACAGGAGAGCTGCGGGCTCCCCAGGAACACTATCCTGCTGACGCCCAGCCGAGCCCAAGCAGCAGCCATGGGTGTGCTTTGGGTGCACTGGAGACCTGTACCTTCCAAACCTCCTGTCTCCACCTCCACCATACTCTCCTTTCCATAGGAACAGAACAGGAGCCAGGAGCTCAGGAAGCCCCTGTATCATGATGAGTCAGGATCCTCGCCAGCACTCAGCTGACATGTCACCTCTCATGTCACCCACCTAGTGTGATGGGCTCCCACTCAAACAGCAAATACCTCTTACAGGCTTTGCCATTCTTAATCTGTGCAGGAGTTACCCCAGCATGTGCCACAGTGTGCATGGGTTAACATGGGCAGTTGCAGCTCGCGGTGCTCCGGGGCAGGATAAGGCCGGGATCATGACCTGCTCTGGCTGCGTTTCCTTCCTCCAATTCAAAGCGCACTTCAGGCACTTAATGGCCAGTTTCCTTCCGTTGCAATTCTGGTTAACTCATGAAGTGGCTAATTACAGGCCTGTAGCTGCCATTTGGAGTGGCAACAGTGCTGGGTTATGCCCAGGCACAGGAGGGAGATAACTCAGCACTGGCAGTGGCATTGGGGCCAGAGGTTTTAGGGCCAGCCAGCCCAGGGGAGCCCAGGGGAGCCACTACTCATTCATGGACCAGACCCACAGATTTTGGTGGGGATCAAGCACCAGGGCACCGTGTTTATGGATTCAGTGCAGGGATGGGGCTGATGGCAGCTTCTGTACCCTGTGCCCAGGGACCCAGCACCCTGCACATGGGGAGAGGCCATCCCATCACCCCTCTTGTCCCTGGGCACCAAATCACCCATCCTGTCCACAACATGCTCATCACCACATTGACGCTCTTGTCTGCAGCAGCCCTCATCAATTTTCTCGTTCCTGGAGTCAACACTGTGCTATCACCCCTGCTGTACCCAGCACACTTTCAGTCCTGTGATCCCTTCTGTTCCCCCTGCCCCTGCCACACTGTCATCCCTGATACACCCATCACCCCTCTAGTCTCCACCATCCACCACCAACCTCCCTGTCCCCAGTGCCCTGACCACACTGTCACCCACCTGACGCTGTGCTCCCCCGGAAGCACCCGGCAGGACTAAGCCGATTATCCCTTAATACCCCCATGGCCCAGAAGAGACATTTCAGGCAAACATCGATGCACCTTCCCCTGTGCTGTGGGAAGACCTGGGCTCCCTGGGGACTGAGAGATCCCTGCGGTGGGGGACCGGTCTCCAGAGCTGCCAGGAAATCGCAGATCCAAAGGACCTGACCCTGCACAGTGCAAGCAGCAGGCCCCTGGCTCTGGAATTCCAGTCTCCCAACCCTGAGCTCCAGCTCTCCACACACCGGCACCCCCAGGGTATTGCTGGGGTGCACATGGATTTGTGAGTCCCCACAAAGCTACAGCAAAAGGGATGAGGGACTTTCACCCCATCTCTTCCATAAACTCTTCCTTGATGCTGGAATTATCAGACATTTTTCCACCCGTTCTCCCTCCTCAGGCCTGCAGACAGAGCCCTGCCCATGTCCCTGGCATGGGTACTAGCTCCTTGGAGCCTCATGGGATGTCTGTGCCCCACATCCCAGCTCCTCCACAGCTCACCCCCACAAGGGCTCTTTTCCCACAGTGGGAGCCAGCTGAGCACATGTAACCCCAGATAACAAGGTGAGGACATTATCTCCAAGAATAAAACCACATGGAAAATTAAACTCAGGAGCAGCACCCCAGCTGCTGCATGGAGAAACAACTGGTCTGCACCAGTGTGGCAGAGGACACCCCACCATGCAGCCATGGGAGGCTTGAAGGGATGGGGCAGCTGAGTGGGACCACCGCCCACCACTGCCACCACTCCAAGGGTGGACCCAGCCAGCCTTTCATGTGCCTCAAGAAAACACTGGGGCTGCTTCCTGCAGACCGACTCACAGGATTTCAGGACTGAGAGACCACTCCCTGCACTCGGCAGGGCAGCCAGGCCCCTGCAAGCACCCCAGGCACAGCACCAGTCCTGCTGTCTTGCTCCCAAGAGCGGCTTGGAGCTGTCACAGCTTCAGGGGTCAGCATGTAGGTCCCTGAGGCCACTGCACCCACTGTGCCCCAACCCTGTGCCCAGTGCAGCGATGGACAAGCAGACAAGGAGGAAAAGCCGAGAGATGAACAAGCCCACCACAGACTGAGCCTGGGAACTTCCCAGGGAATGGCTCCTGCCTAGCCATGCCCAGCTGGGAACTTTGAGCACTCCCTGGACCACTGCAGAGCAGGGGCAGCCAGTATGAACACCAGCATCTGTGCTCCCACCCGTGTCCCTGCGGACTGGCGCAAGGAGCAGCAGCAGCGCAGAGCCAGCAGGTCAAACCTGGCCAAATGGGTCACTTGGACTGGAAACAACTCAGACTTTGCTGAGCATCTTCTCCAGATGTCTGGGACGTGAAGTGATGGCTGTGGTAGCAAGGTTCAGGATTATTAAAAAATGGGGTTCTAGCCTGTCATCCCATTTGGAAAACATTTCTTTTTTGTTTGCAATAATAACAAGGATAATAACAGATGAAATTCGGCAACCTAGTTACTCAAGTGGGAAGAAATACAGCTCTCACTCATGTTCCATGAAAATGAATCCAGAAAAAGCAGCAAGGCAGGGCCTCTGCCCAAAGCCTGGTGTGATGCATAGAGACGTGGGAGAAAGAAGCCCAGCTGAGGAGCAGCAAACAAACCTAAACCACCCTGCAGCACCTCCAAAGCACTGCTGCCCTTCATCCAGCTCAGATCAGGCTCACAGCAAGATGAGGATGTTACTGAGCCACGTGCAGCTGCATCCCGGGAGATGGCATCTGCTGCAGGGGCTCTGGGTTGCAGCATCAGCCAAGGAAAGTGAGAAGGAGGAGGAGGAGACGCAAGTCCTCGTCTGGATGGAGCTACAGAGGCAGGAGGACATGGGTATGGTGGTGCAGGACCTTCTCCCTGACTCTCTCCTTGCCAGGAGCCAGTTTCATCAGCATACCAGAGAGCAGGAGCTGCTCCAAGGCCTGCCACCTTCAACCTCACAGCCATCCCCAGAGAAAGCCAAGGCTTGGCCCCATCTGCCTAGGAAAGGCAATTATAAAGTGAGAAGAAACAGCCAATGCTTCCTGTGCCCCACTGCACTCAGAGGAAGGTGGTGGGGTCAGGATAGAGACTCCTTTGCCTGCCCAGCATCCCAGGGATATTTCTTCCACCAGGAGAAACCTACCTGGAGTTCCCCACTGCCACATGCCACACAACCTCGAACCCCTGGCAATGGGATACTGCTGTTGGGAACAGTGCAAAGACACCATCCCCAGCTTTTCTCAGGGGAAAGAGGTTGAGCTGAAAATCCAACCCCACGTGTGCCAAGAACGTGCAATATCCCAGCACTGGAACAGGCTGCTGATGCGGTGCCAGGCCAGTCATGCTCACCTCACCTCCAGCATGCTTCTCAGGCTGGGAAGGGAAGGGAAAGAGAAATTCTCACCACCCCCCCCGACAGCACCCAGGCACAGCCACCCCAGCAGCCCCTCAAGAAACCCAACCAGCACTGCCAGGCCAGATGATCCCACACTAACCCCTTAAATTCAGAAGGAGTGGAGATTATACTGGATCACTGGTGGGTCATCCGAGCTGCCTGGATCTCCTTCCTCCCCTCTCAGCCTGTGTCAGCAGTACCTCTGGCTGGGCCACCCCAGAGAAGGAAGCTTCCCTCTGGCTTGTGGGAAGGGGGGGAGCGCAGGAGCATCCCCGCCACTGCTTCCAACCCTCTGACATGGAAACACACAGACGTTTTGATCCACTGGGAGATTTAAAAACGATTGCAGCTTCCCACCATGCCACAGAGCAGGCGGGAGCATGGCGAGGCCACCCGGTTCCAGCAGACTGTCTGTCCTGCCAGGAGCCCGAGCAAGGAAACAATATCGGATCCACAAACAATGCTGGGAGCCTGGAGGCCTCTCCCGGCTCCTGCGCCAGCGAGGCGGAAAGCACCTGCCCGAGACAGGCCGTACCTAGGCAGGGCCATGGCACCTCCCCGAGGGCTTGGGGCTGGCGGGGGGTTTTGGGTCGCTGTTCGTGCCCACGACAGCCCCGTGCTCCCCAGCAGCGGGCACAGAGCAAGGGGACACGGAGCATGTCCAGCGCCAGAAGCCCCAGGAGGGGAGATGCCCTAACCCAGACCCCGAAACTCAAGCAAATCAAATCTGAACACCCCGAAACAACCCTTCAGCAAACAGCAGGGCAGCTTAGGGCGGTGCTCCACGGGAGGAGGCCACTCATTCCTTCTGCCCCGGCGGAGAGCAGAAATGTCACCGTCACTGGTGTAGCAGGGCGATGCTGCGGCTCCTCCCGGGGCAATGAGGCAGATGGACAAACAGGGTTCCCTCCAGCGCAGCCCCGGCGGCTCCCCGAGATGGCTCGGTCACTGCAGCACCTTTAATTTTTTCTTTGTTTCGGTGTTTTTTCATGTTGTTTTATTTTTTTTTTCCTACCAATAAATGTGTTTCATGAGGCCCGCTCCCATGACTATGTGCTCCTTCCCCACTCCAGGATCCAGATCTGTGGGTCCCTCCAGCCCCCCAGACAGATGCTGGGGACAAGCCCTGCGGCGCTGCCACCCGCTGCCAGGCCCCTGCCTGCAGCAGCGGGCAGGAGAGCGACGAGGAGGCGCTGCCCGTCCCCGGGGAGCGCTGCGGGGTGGGAGAAAGCCCCGCGGGGCTTCGTGGCAGAGGCACCTCCTACCTCGCTTCCACCCAAGAACACGAACACCCACGGATGCTGATCCCTCGTGGGGATGGGCATAATGGGGAAAGAGGGGCAACCGCACAGGGATCGTCGTGGGAGGGGACACGAGCATCCGCGGGGGAAGGGTGAGGACACGAACACGGGAGTGCGGGGAACGAGGAGGAACTCACCGGCACGGGCGAGGCGCAGACGGAAGGATCCGAGGGCGGCGAGCAGCAGCAGCGCTCCGCAGCGGGCGGCAGCGCCCCGGGCCGCCACCATCGTCCTCGTCCACGGGCACGGGCACGGGCACGGGCACGGGCACGGGCACGGGCACGGACACGGACACGGACACGGACACGGGAGGGCGCGGGGCCGCGGCGAATGCGGGCGGCAGGGCGGGGCTGGAAGGGAGGCGTGGCCAAGCACATGGGCGTGGTCAGACGGTGGGCGGGGCTCTCTGCGTTTGGGCCCCACCCCCTGCAGCAAGGGCCGCCCCGCCCGTCCGCCATCACCGGCCGGGGATGCTCCGAGCGCTGCCCCTCGGAGCCTCTCCCAGTGCCTGAGGGGCCTTCAGAGAGCTGGAGAGGGACTTGGGACAGGGGTCTGCAGTGGCAGGACACAGGGAATGGCTTTCCATAGCCAGAGGGCGGGGTGAGATGGGATATTGGCAAGAAATTCTTCCCTGTGAGAGTGGAAAGGCCTTGGCTTTCCACAGGTTGCCCAGAGAAGCTGTGGCTGTGTCATCCCCGGAAACGTTCAAAACCAAGTTGGACAGGGCTCTGAGCAAGTGGCAGGTGTCTCTGCCCATGAACCATGAATCCAACCCAGAGAAGTTGGACTGTACGATCCTGAAAGGTCCCTTCCAACCCAGTGCAGTATATAGTGCTATGCTGGGACCTGGTTATTCCCCCAGTCTCACATGAATGGGAGTGGAGAGCTGGGGAATCTCAGCTGTGGGTCGTGTGGCTGCTGGGGTAACGTTCAGGCTGATGGCAGAAAGTGTCTCATCCTTGCCTGCTCTGCATCTGTGGCACCTGGCTGGGTTTGTCAGACCTCATCTGCAGCCATTGGCTTTGGA
The DNA here is from genome assembly GCF_001522545.3 of Parus major. NCBI lineage: Eukaryota > Metazoa > Chordata > Aves > Passeriformes > Paridae > Parus > Parus major. The sequence continues at coordinate 10,320,428 of NC_031785.1, read as the reverse complement.
GAGAGCTGTGCACTGCCAAACCACCCCCTCCCTTCCCAGTCAGAGCCACATCCCTGGATCACTCCCTTGAAAAACCTCTTCCCATATCCTGGATTAGTCTCACATCTCTAGGGTTTGCTTTCCAACCCCTACATCCCCTTCAGACTACAAATGTCCCGTCTGGCTTCAGAACACTGGGTGCTTGGTGGAGATGTGCCTCCACAGCCACAAACCCCAGAGATGCCACATGAACACCCCAGTCACACCAGTAGCCATGTCCAGTAGGAATGCCAGGTTGTCCCTGTGTGCTGCTCCTGTGGAGTCAAGGGATGCTCTGCAAAATCCTGGCATCCAGTCTCTGGCCCCATGCTCTGGGCACAGACCTGAGGCCTTGGCATGCACACAAAAGCCAGTGCTGTATTGGACCTGCTGTCTGGGATCCTGCTGGCCAGCATGTGCTGCCTGATTCTCCGTGTACGGATTCCCATGGCTGTGCAGGGCTGCGTGGCTGGGCTCAGCCCCAGCCGACACGCTCACAGTGGGAGCCCTGTTAGAGTGTCAATGGTGCTCTGGCAGCCTGTCAGCCCAATTTGAGCCTGTCCAAGGAATGCTGAGAGTGAGCTGCTATGGTATGGTGTGACAGGGACATCAGGCCTGGCTCTGGAAGGAATTTCCACCTGCCTGTGGCTCCCCCTGACACCATGACTGAGCAGGAAGGTACCAGGCAGAAGTGGGTGACAGCATGGCATGGGGGCCAGCAATGTCATTTGCTCCCAGCAGAATAGTTACCTCTTACATTTTCTTTATTCTTTAATTTCCTTGGCCCTTTGCTCCTGTGAAATGAACTGTGGAAAAAAATAAATCCCTCTCTGGGATTTTACTTCCCCGAGAAAAAGCTGCTGTCATAGTTTAGGAATGGCACTCTCCAATTTAGTGTCCCCTGCCCAAGACCCTCACAAACCAGATGCTGCTCACTCCCTCTCTCTTTCCCTCCCTCCTTTCCACCACCTCCTCCCTGCTCTAAGAATGGAGTTGAGAACTGGAAGCACAAAAAGGTGGTTTGAGATAAAAACCATTTACTGTAAACAGCACCTCTGTGGGGACCTCAGCACTCCCTAGCATCACATTCAGCCATGGGGCAGGGCTACTCTCTCTTCATCTGGGAGCAAGTGGTGGGTGGGGAGATGGAGGGGGCCACAGGAGCCCCAATCATAGTGGGGCTGAGTTGGATCTTCCAGCACTGATCTATCAGGGACAAGCAGGGCTGGCAGCAAGGTGGGACCGGATCTCCTTGGAGAGGCAGAGGGACCCACTAAAGCCCAAAGTGCTCACTTCATGGGGCAAATACAGGAAGTGTTTGGGTTCCTAAATCCATTTGCCATCACAGAAAACTTTTCCCTTTACCTATTCTAACTCTAATTCCATGCTCACAGAGTCTTTGAGTTGATTTGATGAGGCAGAGATGGAAAACTACATGGCCGGTCCACTGGAAAGATGTCACACAGACACACCCAGCACAAGAACCCTGGGGAAGCCACCCACCCCCAGCTCCCTCCCCGTACCCTGTGAGCTCTCCATGACCAAGGGCATACCAAAGAGCTGCTACCCCCAGGAGAGCACCACAGTCTGGGCTACCAGAAAACCAGCTTGGGTTCTCTGGCACCAGCTGCCTTACTGGAAGTTGGAGGGTGCAGAGGGATGAGGCACAGCAGACCATGTGTCCCCCCACAGCAAAACCCCCCAGCCCATGAGCCAGGGCAGGAGAAAATGTCAGAGGTGCTGTGTGAGTGGGATGCAAGTGGCATCTTCATTTCATTCTCTGGTAACTGTGGGGCTTTGCAATTACATGTGCTGATCTGATAGTCATTAGGGAATGATCAGCCAGCCATTGACAGGAGCTGTTTGCCTTTCTGCTAATTAAATTGCATTTGATTTGCAATCAAATCTAATGAGTCAAGTGAGCTTGAGGTAGGCTCAAGTGAAGCACAAGCAAACTCCACAGCCTTGCTGTGCACAAAGAGCCACATCCCAGGGACACTGCCAGGAACCACCCTGTGTCACAGGGCAGTGAGGGACGTGTCTGCAGGTGAGCAGTGCTGTGCATGTGGCAGGGGCACAGCTTCTGCCATGGAGCTGTGGACTTTGAGACATACACCACTGTATTGGCTTGGCATGGCCAGGCTTTGGTAGTGGGGGGCTATAGGGGGGGCTTCTGTAAGAAGCTGCCAGAAGCTTCCACCATGTCCAGCAGAGCAAATCCCTGCTGGCTCCAAAGATGGACGTGCCACTGGCCAAAGCTAGGCCAGTTAGGAGTGGTGGTTATGCCTCTGAGATTACATATTTAAGAAGAAACAAAAGAGGTTTTTGTGCAGTTGTAATTGTGGCCAAATAAAAGCGGGGTGAGAATATGTGAGAGGAAAGCTCTGCAGACACCAAGGTCAGTGGAGAAGGAGGGGAAGGAGCTGTTCCAGGTGTTGGAGCCGAGATTCCCCTGAGCCTGTAGTGAAAACAGTGGCGCCCCTGCAACCCAAGGATGGCACAGGAGTGCAGAGATCCACCTGCAGCTCCTGCAGGAGCCTATGCTGGAGCACGGAGATGCCTGAGGGGAAGATGTGACCCCTCTTCCATGTGGGAAGCCCATGGTGGAACAGGATTCCTGGCAGGGACTTGCAGACCTGTGGAGAGAGGAGCCCACACTGGGGCAGGTTTGCTGGTAGAAGCTGTGACCCCATGGGGGACACATGCTGGAGCAGCCTGTCTTTGAAGGACTGACCCCATGGAAAAGCGACTCACATTGCAGCAGTTTGGCTAGGGCTGTTGCTTGTGAGCTGGACTCACAATTGAGAAGTTCACAGAGAACTATTGCCCATGGGAGGGACTCTGCTGGAGCAGGGGAATGACTTCTGTCCCTGAGCAGTGTCCCATTCCTGTCTCCCTGCACCACTGAGGGACAGAGGTAGAACTGGTAAGGAGGGAGGGATGGGGGGAAGGTGTTTTTAAGGTCTTATTTTACTTTTCATTATCCTGCTCTGATTTTGTTAGTAATAAATTCAATTAATATTTCTAATTAGAGCCTGTTTTGCCTATGACAGTATTTGATGAGTGATCTCTCCCAGTCCTTATCTTAATTCACAAATCCTTTGTTATATTTTCTCTCCCCTGTCCAGCTGCAGAGGGGAGAGCTAGAGAGGCTTTGGTGGGTGCCTGAGGTCACCCCACTACAGCCAGACACCCTGTGCTGCCATGGAGTGCTCCTCTGGCCAGCAGAGAGACAGTGAGTACAGCCCTGACTGCTGTCTGCAGAAGAGGGGCAGGGAATACATGAGAGCAGAGACCCAAGCATGGGGCTGCTGCTTCTCTCCTGCACCTCTCTTCATGATAGGTGTGTCTGGCAGCTTCAGTGGTTTGGGACACTGGTGTGATTTCAATAGACCCTTGGATGTGTATTGAAAGAGAAAAGGCTGTTCTCACCCACCAGACCCCAGTAGCACTTGGGGAACCCTGTGGTCTCACTCTGCACCATCCAAGGCAGATGGACAAGCCTGGTCCTGATGTCTGCACGTCATCTGAGTGGTACCACCTCCTCTTGTGGTAGCCTCACCACCAGCTGGTAACTGGTGCCGCACTCCTCACATGCACAGGGATATCCAGGAGCCTCTAACACATGACAGCTCCAGGCAGGTTGGATGGGCATTCATGCACTCATTTCTTTTTTTGGATGGCCAAGAGCCCACAGGTCCCAAGCAGCAAGTGGAACCTGGCTCAGAACTGAAATTAAAGTATCATCCTTGTGCCAGCTGGTGTTACTCTTATGACCTCAGATGATCCCATACAGTCACACTTTATTTTTAAAAAGAGAAAAAATGAAAAGTCAAGAGGATTAACTATCACATATGGCACAGAGATTGTCTGGAAAGACCAGCTTAGCTTCCTTTTGAGTGCTTAAGCTGATATTAGCAAATACATGCCCCAAACAACATTGGGAACCTTAAATGGAACCCAGTGAGATTGCTTCAATTTAAAGAATCTGATTAGAAATAAATATTCTTGGGTGAGCTCAGCTGGGATCACTCCTGGCTGTTCACCATCCACAGCCCCCAGGAGGACAACAGGAGGGACCACAGGACCCAGCACCCCAGGTTCTCCCAAAACAGCCAAACCAAGATCTGGGGAGGGCTTCTATTTATTTGACAAAAAGCAGGGACTGTGTGCTGGAGGAGCAGGGGCTGCGTCAGAGTCCTGACAACAGAGCTTGGAAAAAGGATGGTGGAGCAGAAGGCTGGAGCTTCAGAGCATGGACCTTGCATTGCTTGGCAGGAGCATCCATGAGCCAGTCTGTGCTTCCTGGAAAAGAGGTGGGAGAGGTGGGGGCTGGGTGGGGCAAGGAGACCAGTGGGACTCTCCATTAGAATCAATGCATTCTTCTCCAGTTCTCCCCAGATTTGTAGGGTGAGGCACCTCCAGCAATGGATTTCTAGTAATGCCTTCAGCTGTGTGGTGGGAAAGCACAGGCCAGGGTGGTGACAACAGCAAATATATTTTGCATAGTGAGACACCAACCCACTCTGGCCAGGTTTGCCAGTCCACAAGCCCAGGGCCCCTTAGGAAGGAGCTGGTGTCCTGGTCCTCACTGCTTAAAGGGCTGCACAGACATTTCTCTGGTGGTTTCAGCCCCCATGTTCAGTGCCAGCCACTTTCCACTGGGGGTCTCTGGGCACTGCTCTTTGGGAGTCCCTGCGTGCTGCTACCTGGGGATCCCCACTGTAGAGCAGTATCCAAAAGAATGGTCCTACCTGTGTGCAAGCTCCAGCACCAGTTCAAACAGCTCAACCCCATAGAAATTCAAAGACTTCTTGGTGGCCCTTGTTGTGGGGGCACCAAGAGAGTAAATGTCCAGGAGAGAACATTGCAAACACCACGTTGCACTGTGACAACTCACCTACAATTCATCAAGTCTGCACTCCTCTGTGGAAACAAAGAGAAAGCCCGAGTCTGGCACTGTGGTCTGAATAATCACATTTAGCACCCAAAATAGACTACTCAAAAGGAACTTGTGGGTTTCTCCTTGCTCAGTGTGCCCAGCCAGAGCACTGGCTGCCCCTCCTGCCAGCTCAGACCACAAAGTGGTGGCACTGATGGGCTGAGCTGGTCCCTGCCTGCGTGTCCCTGTATTGGCCCTGGGCAGTGCTCACCCTGCCTGGGTAAAATCCAGATCGTCTCGTCGGTGAAGCCGTTCAACTTGGCAAGTCTCTTGAACAGCAATTTGATTTTGGGTCTCACCCACTGGCTTCTGCCTAAAGAGAAAGACATGAGTTAGCTCCAGGCTGTGCCTGACCCTGCATCTCCTGGGACACTGGTGAGTTTGTCCAGCTGAGGGTGGGATGGATGGCAGTCCCTGGCAGAATGCTGGAGGCACCGAGGGAGGTCCTGGAGAGCAGTGGTGGCCAAGCACATGAGACACCCCACCCAGGGAACAAGATAGCCAGAGATTCTGACACCAGCACAGTGACTCCTCTCATGATTCCTGTCCCCGCTGATTCTGTTCTGCCTGTGCAGCAAGAACCCCACTCTCCACCCCTCTCCACCAAGCAACTTACCCAAGGCCATGGACTTGCAGCACAGTGCTGGGAGCCGGAGCCCCAACCTTCACAGCCACCCCAAACCACTGCTCACAGGGAACTGTGATACTGCCACACAGGGAACACCTGCCCCACTCCTGCACTTCACCCAGGGTGGGAGTGAAGAGGGAGACCCCCGTTCCCCAGCCTTGCAGGACCCTCAGAAGCACCTGACGCCTCTGAGCAGTTCACCACTGCTGGATACGCACTGTAAAGTCTCAGCATGTGCAAGGTCTTCTCATCCTTCTCTCTGGTGGCAAAGACAACCATGTAGGAACTGCCATCGGTATCCACCAGCCTCACCGTCTTATTGCCTCTGTCTGCAAAAGGATGTAGTGAAAAATTAATTATCTGCTTCTGGAAACCCCCACTCTGCAAAGGGGCTGTAAGAGCATGAAGCCCATCAAGCCTGTCTTTCCTCAGTATCTCCCCATCCTGCTTTTCTTTCTTGCTAAGGCCCCTCTGAAAGCCTGGGGGAGCCCACAGACCACAACAGAGCAGAGGGATGGGGAGGTGAGGATAGAAAAGGGTGGTCAGTGCAAGCTGTTGGCCAGTGTCAGACTGATCCTTGTGCTGGGAATGATGGAAAACCACTCCTGCTCCATCCCTGGGAACATCCGCTCACAGTCTCTTTGCGAAAGGAGCCTACTATTCCACTGGGGTTTAAGCTTGCTCTGAATGTGTTTATACCAGAGGGAGGGATTGGGGGGTTCTGCCATGCTGCTGAGCCACCAGCCCTGGGGTGCAGCTGGCCCCTGGAGGCAGAATGATGTCCCACCCAGGACAGAGGAGGGACAGGCAGTCCTGAGGGCCATGTCCCCAGGAACAGCCAGCTGCTTCAGACAGGGATGGTAGGACATGCCTCCATCCTGCCCCAAGACCCAGGCACCCCCACTCACCAGAGCTGTAGTATTCACCCGGGCTGCCTGTTGGCTTGTAGATCGATTCGAACTTCATGCATCTCCCAGGGCTGCAGAAGAGTGAAAAATGCTCCAGCTGAGTTGAAGTGACCCCCTTTCCTCTCTCCTGTTCAAGGGTCACTATTCCAGACGTGGGACTTGCTGTTCAGAGATGGGATGGTGTGGCCAGGGCAGGAGGGAACAGATACCACCCTTGGAATACAGGGCACCTGAGCTGGCAGGGGACAGGGGACATGCCCTCACTCATGCTTTGAGCTTCTGGGATGAGACTCGTTCTGCTGGGAAAGTTGTAATTGTAGGATCCTGTCCCACCCTCTGTGATGGCACTGGTCCTAGCTAGCATTGCCCTGAGCCTGCCCTGAAGACAGGGAGCCCACAGCTGTCCCAAGCCCCTGGTGGTCCTGTCTCAACCCCTGCCCAGTCTTTGGTGAGTGCACTGAGGTGGAGACCCACCAGTGAAGGTCCAGGGAGGAGGTTGGTAGTGAAGCCTATGGAGAAAAGCATGTGGACTTACGTGGGAATTGCAAAGGAGACCTTCAGGTCACCATCCCCCAGGACCTCAATGTTGGCCATCGCCATCTTCAGTTGCTCCTTATTTTGGAGATAGCTCTCAGAGTCAGAAGCCATAGCAGTGATGTACCATGTCCCTGCAATCTGGCAGTGAGAGCAGGCTGTGAGTCCAGAGGAGCAGTCAAGAGTGTCCCCTCTTCAGGGACCAAGCCAGGAAAACCTCAGTCCACAGAACACCCACATTCCGTCCAGACAACAAAATTCCCACAGGGACACCTATGCAGGAGCTGAGCGACTATCCCTACCTAGGTGTGACAGCAAAGCACTGGTGGCTGTAGTGACCCCAGCTGTCCCCAGTACGAAAACACATTTACAGTCCTCCCTGCTCTGCTGGTGACCCCTTCCCTTCCCTTCCCTTCCCTTCCCTTCCCTTCCCTTCCCT